>NC_064409.1:40187500-40480957 GCF_023375975.1 Astyanax mexicanus | reverse complement strand
AAAAAAAGTTTGAAAAATTTTGGGACCAAAAAAATTTTGAGCCAAAAAAAAGTTTGAAAAATTTTGGGACCAAAAAAATTTTGACCCAAAAATAAGTTCGAAAAATTTTTGGGCCAAAAAAAAGTTCGAAAAATTTTGGTACCAAAAAAATTTTGAGCCAAAAAAAAGTTTGAAAAATTTTGGGACCAAAAAAATTTTGACCCAAAAAAAAAACTCCAAAAAATTTTGACCAAAAAAAAAGTTCGAAAAATTTTGGGACCAAAAAAATTTTGACCCAAAAAAAGTTCGAAAAAATTTTGACCCAAAAAAAATTTGAGCCAAAAAAAAGTTCGAAAAATTTTGGGACCAAAAAAATTTTGACCCAAAAAAAAGTTCGAAAAATTTTGGGACCAAAACAATTTGAACCAAAAAAAACTTCGAAAAATTTTGACCCAAAAAAAACTTCGAAAAAGTTTGGGACCAAAAAATTTTGAGACAAAAAAAACTTCTAAAAAATTTTGACCCAAAAAAATTTTGAGCCAAAAAAAAGTTACAAAAATTTTGGGAACAAAAAAATTTTGACCCAAAAAAAACTTCGAAAAATTTTGGGACCAAAAAAAATTTGAGCCAAAAAAAAGTTCGAAAAATTTTGGGACCAAAAAAATGTTGACCGAAAAAAAACTTCGAAAAATTTTGGGACCAAAAAAATGTTGACCGAAAAAAAAGTTCGAAAAATTTTGGGACCAAAAAAATTTTGACCCAAAAAAAAGTTCGAAAAATATTGAACCCAAAAAAAACTTCGAAAAAATTTTGAGCCAAAAAAAAGTTCGAAAAATTTTGGGACCAAAAAAATTTTGAGCCAAAAAAAACTCCAAAAAATTTTGACCAAAAAAAAAGTTCGAAAAATTTTGGGACCAAAAAAATTTTGACCCAAAAAAAGTTCGAAAAAATTTTGACCCAAAAAAAATTTGAGCCAAAAAAAAGTTCGAAAAATTTTGGGACCAAAAAAAATTTGAGCCAAAAAAAAGTTCGAAAAATTTTGGGACCAAAAAAAATTTGAGCCCAAAAAAAGTTCGAAAAATTTTGGGACCAAAAAAAATTTGAGCCAAAAAAAAGTGTGAAAAATTTTGGGACCAAAAAAAGTTTGAGCCGAAAAAAAAGTTCGAAAAATTTTGGGATCAAAAAAATTTTGACCCAAAAATAAGCTCGAAAAATTTTGGAGCCAAAAAAAAGTTCGAAAAATTTTGGTACCAAATAAATTTTGAGCCAAAAAAAACTCCAAAAAATTTTGACCAAAAAAAAACTCCAAAAAATTTTGACCAAAAAAAAAGTTCGAAAAATTTTGGGACCAAAAAAATTTTGAACCAAAAAAAAGTTCGGAAAAATTTTGACCCAAAAAAATTTTGACCCAAAAGAAAGTTTGATAAATTTTGGGACCAAAAAAATTTTGACCCTAAAAAAAAGTTCGAAAAATTTTGACCCAAAAAAAACTTCGAAAAAATTTTGACCAAAAAAAAAGTTCTAAAAATTTTGGGACCAAAAAAATTTTGACCAAAAAAAACTTTGAAAAAATTTTGACAAAAAAAAAGTTCGAAAAATTTTGGGACCAAAAAAATTTTGAACCAAAAAAAAGTTCGGAAAAATTTTGACCCAAAAATAAGTTCGAAAAATTTTGAACCCAAAAAAAACTTCGAAAAAATTTTGATCAAAAAAAAAAGTTCGAAAAATTTTGGGACAAAAAAAATTTTGACAAAAAAAAACTTCGAAAAAATTTTGACCAAAAAAAAGTTCGAAAAATTTTGGGACCAAAAAAATTTTGAACCAAAAAAAAGTTCGGAAAAATTTTGACCCAAAAAAATTTTGACCCAAAAAAAAGTTTGAAAAATTTTGGGAACAAAAAAATGTTGACCCAAAAATAAGTTCGAAAAATTTTTGAGCCAAAAAAAAGTTCGAAAAATTTTGGGACCAAAAAAATTTTGACCCAAAAAAAAGTTCGAAAAATATTGAACCCAAAAAAAACTTCGAAACAATTTTGAGCCAAAAAAAAGTTTGAAAAATTTTGGGACCAAAAAAATTTTGAGCCAAAAAAAAGTTTGAAAAATTTTGGGACCAAAAAAATTTTGACCCAAAAATAAGTTCGAAAAATTTTTGGGCCAAAAAAAAGTTCGAAAAATTTTGGTACCAAAAAAGTTTTGAGCCAAAAAAAAGTTTGAAAAATTTTGGGACCAAAAAAATTTTGACCCAAAAAAAAAACTCCAAAAAATTTTGACCAAAAAAAAAGTTCGAAAAATTTTGGGACCAAAAAAATTTTGACCCAAAAAAAGTTCGAAAAAATTTTGACCCAAAAAAAATTTGAGCCAAAAAAAAGTTCGAAAAATTTTGGGACCAAAAAAATTTTGACCCAAAAAAAAGTTCGAAAAATTTTGGGACCAAAACAATTTGAACCAAAAAAAACTTCGAAAAATTTTGACCCAAAAAAAACTTCGAAAAAGTTTGGGACCAAAAAAATTTTGAGACAAAAAAAACTTCTAAAAAATTTTGACCCAAAAAAATTTTGAGCCAAAAAAAAGTTACAAAAATTTTAGGAACAATAAAATTTTGACCCAAAAAAAACTTCGAAAAATTTTGGGACCAAAAAAATGTTGACCGAAAAAAAAGTTCGAAAAATTTTGGGACCAAAAAAATGTTGACCGAAAAAAAAGTTCGAAAAATTTTGGGACCAAAAAAATTTTGACCCAAAAAAAAGTTCGAAAAATATTGAACCCAAAAAAAACTTCGAAAAAATTTTGAGCCAAAAAAAAGTTCGAAAAATTTTGGGACCAAAAAAATTTTGAGCCAAAAAAAACTCCAAAAAATTTTGACCAAAAAAAAAGTTCGAAAAATTTTGGGACCAAAAAAATTTTGACCCAAAAAAAGTTCGAAAAAATTTTGACCCAAAAAAAATTTGAGCCAAAAAAAAGTTCGAAAAATTTTGGGACCAAAAAAAATTTGAGCCAAAAAAAAGTTCGAAAAATTTTGGGACCAAAAAAAATTTGAGCCCAAAAAAAGTTCGAAAAATTTTGGGACCAAAAAAAATTTGAGCCAAAAAAAAGTGTGAAAAATTTTGGGACCAAAAAAAGTTTGAGCCGAAAAAAAAGTTCGAAAAATTTTGGGATCAAAAAAATTTTGACCCAAAAATAAGCTCGAAAAATTTTGGAGCCAAAAAAAAGTTCGAAAAATTTTGGTACCAAATAAATTTTGAGCCAAAAAAACTCCAAAAAATTTTGACCAAAAAAAAACTCCAAAAAATTTTGACCAAAAAAAAAGTTCGAAAAATTTTGGGACCAAAAAAATTTTGACCCAAAAAAAGTTCGAAAAAATTTTGACCCAAAAAAAATTTGAGCCAAAAAAAAGTTCGAAAAATTTTGGGACCAAAAAAATTTTGACCCAAAAAAAAAGTTCGAAAAATTTTGGGACCAAAACAATTTTGAGCCAAAAAAAAGTTCGAAAAATTTTGGGACCAAAAAAAATTTGAGCCAAAAAAAAGTTCGAAAAATTTTGAGACCAAAAAAATTTTGACCAAAAAAAAATTCGAAAAATTTTGGGACCAAAAAAATTTTGACCCAAAAAAAAGTTCGAAAAATATTGAACCCAAAAAAAACTTCGAAAAAATTTTGAGCCAAAAAAAAGTTCGAAAAATTTTGGGACCAAAAAAATTTTGAGCCAAAAAAAACTCCAAAAAATTTTGAGACAAAAAAAAGTTCGAAAAATTTTTGGACCAAAAAAATTTTGACCCAAAAAAAAAATCGAAAAATATTGAACCCAAAAAAAACTTCGAAACAATTTTGAGCCAAAAAAAAGTTTGAAAAATTTTGGGACCAAAAAAATTTTGAGCCAAAAACAAGTTTGAAAAATTTTGGGACCAAAAAAAGTTTGAGCCAAAAAAAAAGTTCGAAAAATTTTGGGATCAAAAAAAATTTGACCCAAAAATAAGTTCGAAAAATTTTTGAGCCAAAAAAAAGTTCGAAAAATTTTGGTACCAAAAAAATTTTGAGCCAAAAAAAAGTTTGAAAAATTTTGGGACCAAAAAAATTTTGACCCAAAAAAAACTCCAAAAAATTTTGACCAAAAAAAAAGTTAGAAAAATTTTGGGACCAAAAAAATTTTGACCCAAAAAAAGTTCGAAAAAAATTTGACCCAAAAAAAATTTGAGCCAAAAAAAAGTTCGAAAAATTTTGGGACCAAAAAATTTTGACCCAAAAAAAGTTCGAAAAAAATTTGACCCAAAAAAAATTTGAGCCAAAAAAAAGTTCGAAAAATTTTGGGACCAAAAAAAATTTGAGCCAAAAAAAAGTTCGAAAAATTTTGGGACCAAAAAAAATTTGAGCCCAAAAAAAGTTCGAAAAATTTTGGGACCAAAAAAAATTTGAGCCAAAAAAAAGTGTGAAAAATTTTGGGACCAAAAAAAGTTTGAGCCGAAAAAAAAGTTCGAAAAATTTTGGGATCAAAAAAATTTTGACCCAAAAATAAGCTCGAAAAATTTTGGAGCCAAAAAAAAGTTCGAAAAATTTTGGTACCAAATAAATTTTGAGCCAAAAAGACTCCAAAAAATTTTGACCAAAAAAAAACTCCAAAAAATTTTGACCAAAAAAAAAGTTCGAAAAATTTTGGGACCAAAAAAATTTTGACCCAAAAAAAGTTCGAAAAAATTTTGACCCAAAAAAAATTTGAGCCAAAAAAAAGTTCGAAAAATTTTGGGACCAAAAAAATTTTGACCCAAAAAAAAAGTTCGAAAAATTTTGGGACCAAAACAATTTTGAGCCAAAAAAAAGTTCGAAAAATTTTGGGACCAAAAAAAATTTGAGCCAAAAAAAAGTTCGAAAAATTTTGAGACCAAAAAAATTTTGACCAAAAAAAAATTCGAAAAATTTTGGGACCAAAAAAATTTTGACCCAAAAAAAAGTTCGAAAAATATTGAACCCAAAAAAAACTTCGAAAAAATTTTGAGCCAAAAAAAAGTTCGAAAAATTTTGGGACCAAAAAAATTTTGAGCCAAAAAAAACTCCAAAAAATTTTGAGACAAAAAAAAGTTCGAAAAATTTTTGGACCAAAAAAATTTTGACCCAAAAAAAAAATCGAAAAATATTGAACCCAAAAAAAACTTCGAAACAATTTTGAGCCAAAAAAAAGTTTGAAAAATTTTGGGACCAAAAAAATTTTGAGCCAAAAACAAGTTTGAAAAATTTTGGGACCAAAAAAAGTTTGAGCCAAAAAAAAAGTTCGAAAAATTTTGGGATCAAAAAAAATTTGACCCAAAAATAAGTTCGAAAAATTTTTGAGCCAAAAAAAAGTTCGAAAAATTTTGGTACCAAAAAAATTTTGAGCCAAAAAAAAGTTTGAAAAATTTTGGGACCAAAAAAATTTTGACCCAAAAAAAACTCCAAAAAATTTTGACCAAAAAAAAAGTTAGAAAAATTTTGGGACCAAAAAAATTTTGACCCAAAAAAAGTTCGAAAAAAATTTGACCCAAAAAAAATTTGAGCCAAAAAAAAGTTCGAAAAATTTTGGGACCAAAAAATTTTGACCCAAAAAAAAAGTTCGAAAAATTTTGGGACCAAAACAATTTTGAGCCAAAAAAAAGTTCGAAAAATTTTGGGACCAAAAAAAATTTGAGCCAAAAAAAAGTTCGAAAAATTTTGAGACCAAAAAAATTTTGACCAAAAAAAAAGTTCGAAAAATTTTGGGACCAAAAAAATTTTGAGCGAAAAAAAAGTTTGAAAAATTTTGGGACCAAAAAAATTTTGAGCCAAAAAAAAGTTCGAAAAATTTTGGGACCAAAAAAAATTTGAGCCAAAAAAAAGTTCGAAAAATTTTGAGACCAAAAAAATTTTGACCAAAAAAAAAGTTCGAAAAATTTTGGGGCCAAAAAAAATTTGACACAATAAAAAGTTCGAAAATTTTAGGGACCAAAAAAATTTTGACACAAAAAAAAGTTTGAAAAATTTTGGGACCAAAAAAATTTTGACCAAAAAAAAAAGTTAGAAAAATTTTGGGACCAAAAAAATTTTGACCCAAAAAAAAGTTCGAAAAATTTTGGGACCAAAAAAATTTTGAACCAAAAAAAGTTCGAAATAATTTTGACCCAAAAAAATTTTGAGCCAAAAAAAAGTTCAAAAAATTTTGGGACCAAAAAAATTTTGAGCCAAAAAAAAGTTCAAAAAATTTTGGGATCAAAAAAATTTTGACCAAAAAAAGTACGAAAAATATTGAACCCAAAAAAAACTTCGAAAAAATTTTGAGCCAAAAAAAAGTTCGAAAAAATTTGGGACCAAAAAAATTTTGAGCCAAAAAAAAGTTTGAAAAATTTTGGGACCAAAAAAAATTTGACCCAATAAAAAGTTCGAAAAATTTTGGGACCAAAAAAATTTCGACCAAAAAAATGTTCGAAAATTTTAGGGACCAAAAAAATTTTGACACAAAAAAAAGTTCGAAAAAATTTTGACCCAAAAAAAAATTCGAAAAATTTTGGGACCAAAAAAATTTTGAACCAAAAAAAAAGTTTTGACCCAAAAAAAGTTTGAAAAATTTTGAACCAAAAAAAAAGTTTTGACCCAAAAAAAAGTTCGAAAAATTTTGGGACCAAAAAAATTTTGAACCCAAAAAAAAGTTCGAAAAAATTTTGACCTAAAAAAAAGTTTGAAAAATTTTGACCCAAAAAAAACTTCGAAAAAATTTTGACCCAAAAAAAAGTTCGAAAAATTTTGGGACCAAAAAAATTTTGATCTAAAAAAGAGTTTGAAAAATTTTGGGACCAAAAAAATTTTGACCCAAAAAAAAGTTTGAAAATTTTTGGGACCAAAAATATTTTGACCAAAAAAAAAAGTTCGAAAAATTTTGGGACCACAAAAATTTTGACCCAAAACAAAGTTCGAAAAATTTTGGGACCAAAAAAATTTTGAACCCAAAAAAAAGTTCGAAAAATTTTGGGATCGAAAAAAATTTGACCCAAAAATAAGTTCGAAAAATCTTTGAGCCAAAAAAAAGTTCGAAAAATTTTGGTACCAAAAAAATTTTGAGCCAAAAAAAAGTTTGAAAAATTTTGGGACCAAAAAAATTTTGACCAAAAAAAAAAGTTAGAAAAATTTTGGGACCAAAAAAATTTTGACCCAAAAAAAAGTTCGAAAAATTTTGGGACCAAAAAAATTTTGAACCAAAAAAAGTTCGAAATAATTTTGACCCAAAAAAATTTTGAGCCAAAAAAAAGTTCAAAAAAATTTTGGGACCAAAAAAATTTTGGGACCAAAAAAATTTTGACCAAAAAAAGTACGAAAAATATTGAACCCAAAAAAAACTTCGAAAAAATTTTGAGCCAAAAAAAAGTTCGAAAAAATTTGGGACCAAAAAAATTTTGAGCCAAAAAAAAGTTTGAAAAATTTTGGGACCAAAAAAAATTTGACCCAATAAAAAGTTCGAAAAATTTTGGGACCAAAAAAATTTCGACCAAAAAAATTTTCGAAAATTTTAGGGACCAAAAAAATTTTGACACAAAAAAAAGGTCGAAAAAATTTTGACCCAAAAAAAAATTCGAAAAATTTTGGGACCAAAAAAATTTTGAACCAAAAAAAAAGTTTTGACCCAAAAAAAGTTTGAAAAATTTTGAACAAAAAAAAAAGTTTTGACCCAAAAAAAAGTTCGAAAAATTTTGGGACCAAAAAAATTTTGAACCCAAAAAAAAGTTCGAAAAAATTTTGACCTAAAAAAAAGTTTGAAAAATTTTGACCCAAAAAAAACTTCGAAAAAATTTTGACCCAAAAAAAAGTTCGAAAAATTTTGGGACCAAAAAAATTTTGACCTAAAAAAAAGTTTGAAAAATTTTGGGACCAAAAAAATTTTGACCCAAAAAAAAGTTTGAAAATTTTTGGGACCAAAAATATTTTGACCAAAAAAAAAAGTTCGAAAAATTTTGGGACCAAAAAAATTTTGACCCAAAACAAAGTTCGAAAAATTTTGGGACCAAAAAAATTTTGAACCCAAAAAAAAGTTCGAAAAAATTTTGACCTAAAAAAAAGTTCGAAAAATTTTGACCCAAAAAAAACTTCGAAAAAATTTTGACCAAAAAAAAAAGTTCGAAAAATTTTGGGACCAAAAAAATTTTGACCCAAAACAAAGTTCGAAAAATTTTGGGACCAAAAAATTTTTGACCCAAAAAAAAGTTAGAAAAAATTTTGACCTAAAAAAAAGTTCGAATAATTTTGGGACCAAAAAAATTTTGACCCAAAAAAAAGTTCGAAAAATTTTGGGACCAAAAAAATTTCGACCCAAAAAATGTTCGAAAATTTTAGGGACCAAAAAAATTTTGACCCAAAAAAAAGTTCGAAAAATTTTGGGACCAAAAAAATTTCGACCCAAAAAATGTTCGAAAATTTTAGGGACCAAAAAAATTTTGACCCAAAAAAAAGTTCGAAAAATTTTGGGACCAAAAAAATTTTGACCCAAAAAAAAGTTCGAAAAATTTAGGGACCAAAAAAATTTTGACCCAAAAAAAAGTTCGAAAAATTTTGGGACCAAAAAAATTTTGAGCCAAAAAAAAGTTCAAAAAATTTTGGGATCAAAAAAATTTTGACCAAAAAAAGTACGAAAAATATTGAACCCAAAAAAAACTTCGAAAAAATTTTGAGCCAAAAAAAACTTCGAAAAAATTTGGGACCAAAAAAATTTTGAGCCAAAAAAAAGTTAGAAAAATTTTGGGACCAAAAAAATTTCGACCAAATAAATGTTCGAAAATTTTAGGGACCAAAAAAATTTTGACACAAAAGAAAGTTCGAAAAAATTTTGACCCAAAAAAAAGTTCGAAAAAATTTTGACACAAAAAAAAGTTTGAAAAATTTTGGGACCAAAAAAATGTTGACCTAAAAATCAGTTCGAAAAATTTTGACCCAAAAAAAACTTCGAAAAAATTTTGACCAAAAAAAAGTTCGAAAAATTTTGACCCAAAAAAAACTTCGAAAAAATTTTGACCAAAAAAAAAGTTCGAAAAATTTTGGGACCAAAAAAATTTTGACCAAAAAAGACTTCGAAAAAATTTTGACCAAAAAAAAAGTTCGAAAAATTTTGGGACCAAAAAAATTTTGAACCAAAAAAAAGTTTGAAAAATTTCGGGACCAAAAAAATTTTGAGCCAAAAAAAAAGTTCGAAAAATTTTGGGAACAAAAAAATGTTAACCCAAAAATAAGTTCGAAAAATTTTTGAGCTAAAAAAAAGTTCGAAAAATTTTGGGACCAAAAAAATTTTGACCCAAAAAAAAGTTCGAAAAATATTGAACCCAAAAAAAAGTTAGAAACAATTTTGAGCCAAAAAAAAGTTCGAAAAATTTTGGGACCAAAAAAATTTTGACCCAAAAAAAGTTCGAAAAAATTTTGACCCAAAAAAAAAATTGAGCCAAAAAAAAGTTCAAAAAATTTTGGGACCAAAAAAATTTTGACCCAAAAAAAAGTTCGAAAAATTTTGGGACCAAAACAATTTGAACCAAAAAAAACTTCAAAAAATTTTGACCCAAAAAAAACTTCAAAAAATTTTGGGACCAAAAAAATTTTGACCCAAAAAAAAACTTCTAAAAAATTTTGACCCAAAAAAATTTTGAGCCAAAAAAAAGTTACAAAAATTTTGGGAACAAAAAAATTTTGACCCAAAAAAAACTTCGAAAAATTTTGGGACCAAAAAAAATTTGAGCCAAAAAAAAGTTCGAAAAATTTTGGGACCAAAAAAATTTTGAGCCAAAAAAAAGTGTGAAAAATTTTGGGACCAAAAAAAGTTTGAGCCGAAAAAAAAGTTCAAAAAATGTTTAGATCAAAAAAATTTTTACCCAAAAATAAGTTCGAAACATTTTTGAGCCAAAAAAAGTTCGTAAAATTTTGGGAACAAAAAAATTTTGAGCCAAAAAAAGTTTGGAAAATTTTGGGACCAAAAAAATTTTGACCCAAAAAAAACTCCAAAAAATTTTGACCAAAAAAAAAGTTCGAAAAATTTTGGGACTAAAAAAATTTTGACCCAAAAAAAATTTGAGCCAAAAAAAAGTTCGAAAAATTTTGGGACCAAAAAAATTTTGACCCAAAAAAAAGTTCGAAAAATTTTGGGACCAAAACAATTTGAACCAAAAAAAACTTCGAAAAATTTTGGGCCAGAAAAAAGTTCGAAAAATTTTGGGACCAAAAAAATTTTGACCCAAAAAAAACTTCGAAAAATTTTGGGACCAAAAAAATTTTGACCCAAAAAAAACTTCTAAAAAATTTTGACCCAAAAAAATTTTGAGCCAAAAAAAAGTTACAAAAATTTTGGGAACAAAAAAATTTTGACCCAAAAAAAACTTCGAAAAATTTTTAACCCAAAAAAATTTTGAGCCAAAAAAAAGTTTGAAAAATTTTGGGACCAAAAAAATTTTGACCCATAAAAAACTTCGAAAAAATTTTGAGCCAAAAAAATTTTGAGCCAAAAAGAAGTTTGAAAAACTTTGGGAACAAAAAAATTTTGACCCAAAAAAAAGTTCGAAAAATTTTGGGACCAAAAAAATTTTGACCCAAAAAAAACTTCGAAAAAATTTTGACCCAAAAAAATTTTGAGCCAAAAAAAAGTTTGAAAAACTTTGGGACCAAAAAAATTTTGACCCAAAAAAAACTCCAAAAAATTTTGACCAAAAAAAAACTCCAAAAAATTTTGACCAAAAAAAAGTTCGAAAAATTTTGGGACCAAAAAAATTTTGACCCAAAAAAAAAGTTCGAAAAATTTTGGGACCAAAACAATTTTGAGCCAAAAAAAAGTTCGAAAAATTTTGGGACCAAAAAAACTTTTAGCCAAAAAAAAGTTCGAAAAATTTTGAGACCAAAAAAATTTTGACCAAAAAAAAAGTTCGAAAAATTTTGGGACCAAAAAAATTTTGACCCAAAAAAAAGTTCGAAAAATATTGAACCCAAAAAAAACTTCGAAAAAATTTTGAGCCAAAAAAAAGTTCGAAAAATTTTGGGACCAAAAAAATTTTGAGCCAAAAAAAACTCCAAAAAATTTTGACCAGAAAAAAAGTTCGAAAAATTTTGGGACCAAAAAAATTTTGACCCAAAAAAAGTTCGAAAAAATTTTGACCCAAAAAAAATTTGAGCCAAAAAAAAGTTCGAAAAATTTTGGGACCAAAAAAATTTTGACCCAAAAAAAAGTTCGAAAAATTTTGGGACCAAAAAAAATTTGAGCCAAAAAAAAGTTCGAAAAATTTTGGGACCAAAAAAAATTTGAGCCAAAAAAAAAGTGTGAAAAATTTTGGGACCAAAAAAAGTTTGAGCCGAAAAAAAAGTTCGAAAAATTTAGGGATCAAAAAAAATTTGAGCCAAAAAAAAGTTCGAAAAATATTGAACCCAAAAAAAACTTCGAAAAAATTTTCAGCCAAAAAAAAGTTCGAAAAATTTTGGGACCAAAAAAATTTTGACCAAAAAAAAATCGAAAAATTTTGGGACCAAAAAAATTTTGACCCAAAAAAAAGTTCGAAAAATATTGAACCCAAAAAAAACTTCGAAAAAATTTTGAGCCAAAAAAAAGTTCGAAAAATTTTGGGACCAAAAAAATTTTGAGCCAAAAAAAACTCCAAAAAATTTTGACCAAAAAAAAAGTTCGAAAAATTTTGGGACCAAAAAAATTTTGACCCAAAAAAAGTTCGAAAAAATTTTGACCCAAAAAAAATTTGAGCCAAAAAAAAGTTCGAAAAATTTTGGGACCAAAAAAATTTTGACCCAAAAAAAAAGTTCGAAAAAATTTTGACCCAAAAAAAATTTGAGCCAAAAAAAAGTTCGAAAAATTTTGGGACCAAAAAAATTTTGACCCAAAAAAAAAGTTCGAAAAATTTTGGGACCAAAAAAATTTTGAGCCAAAAAAAAGTTCGAAAAATTTTGGGACCAAAAAAATTTTAAGCCAAAAAAAAAGTTAGAAAAATTTTGGGACCAAAAAAATTTTGAGACAAAAAAAAGTTCGAAAAATTTTTGGACCAAAAAAACTTTTGACCCAAAAAAAACTTCGAAACAATTTTGAGCCAAAAAAAAGTTTGAAAAATTTTGGGACCAAAAAAATTTTGAGCCAAAAAAAAAGTTTGAAAAATTTTGGGATCAAAAAAAATTTGACCCAAAAATAAGTTCGAAAAATTTTTGAGCTAAAAAAAAGTTCGAAAAATTTTGGTACCAAAACAATTTTGAGCCAAAAAAAAGTTTGAAAAATTTTGGGACCAAAAAAATTTTGACCCAAAAAAAACTCCAAAAAATTTTGACCAAAAAAAAAGTTAGAAAATTTTGGGACCAAAAAAATTTTGACCCAAAAAAAGTTCGAAAAAATTTTGACCCAAAAAAAATTCGAGCCAAAAAAAAGTTCAAAAAATTTTGGGAACAAAAAAATTTTGACCCAAAAAAAAAGTTCGAAAAATTTTGGGACCAAAACAATTTTGAGCCAAAAAAAAGTTCGAAAAATTTTGGGACCAAAAAAAATTTTAGCCAAAAAAAAGTTCGAAAAATTTTGAGACCAAAAAAATTTTGACCAAAAAAAAAGTTCGAAAAATTTTGGGACCAAAAAAATTTTGAGCGAAAAAAAAGTTTGAAAAATTTTGGGACCTAAAAAATTTTGAGCCAAAAAAAAGTTCGAAAAATTTTGGGACCAAAAAAAATTTGAGCCAAAAAAAAGTTCGAAAAATTTTGAGACCAAAAAAATTTTGACCAAAAAAAAAGTTCGAAAAATTTTGGGACCAAAAAAATTTTGAGCGAAAAAAAGTTTGAAAAATTTTGGGACCAAAAAAATTTTAAGCCAAAAAAAAGTTTGGAAAAATTTTGTCCCAAAAAAATTTTGAGCCAAAAAAAAGTTCGAAAAAATTTTGACCTAAAAAAAAGTTCGAAAAATTTTGACCCAAAAAAAACTTCGAAAAAATTTTGACCAAATAAAAAGTTCGAAAAATTTTGGGACCAAAAAAATTTTGACCAAAAAAAAAGTTCGAAAAATTTTGGGACCAAAAAAATTTTGAACCAAAAAAAAGTTCGAAATAATTTTGACCCAAAAAAATTTTGAGCCAAAAAAAAGTTCAAAAAATTTTGGGACTGAAAAAATTTTGAGCAAAAAAAAGTTCGAAAAATTTTGGGATCAAAAAAATTTTGACCAAAAAAAGTACGAAAAATATTGAACCCAAAAAAAACTTCGAAAAAATTTTGAGCCAAAAAAAAAGTTCGAAAAATTTTGGGACCAAAAAAATTTTGAGCCAAAAAAAAGTTTGAAAAATTTTGGGACCAAAAAAAATTTGACCCAAAAAAAAGTTCGAAAAATTTTGGTACCAAAAAAATTTTGAGCCTTAAAAAAGTTTGAAAAATTTTGGGACCAAAAAAATTTTGACCAAAAAAAAACTCCAAAAACTTTTGACCAAAAAAAAAGTTCGAAAAATTTTGGGACCAAAAAAATTTTGACCCAAAAAAAGTTCGAAAAAATTTTGACCCAAAAAAAATTTGAGCCAAAAAAAAGTTCGAAAAATTTTGGGACCAAAAAAATTTTGACCCAAAAAAAAGTTCGAAAAATATTGAACCCAAAAAAAACTTCGAAAAAATTTTGAGCCAAAAAAAAGTTCGAAAAATTTTGGGACCAAAAAAATTTTGAGCCAAAAAAAACTCCAAAAAATTTTGACCAAAAAAAAAGTTCGAAAAATTTTGGGACCAAAAAAATTTTGACCCAAAAAAAGTTCGAAAAAATTTTGACCCAAAAAAAATTTGAGCCAAAAAAAAGTTCGAAAAATTTTGGGACCAAAAAAAATTTGAGCCAAAAAAAAGTTCGAAAAATTTTGGGACCAAAAAAAATTTGAGCCCAAAAAAAGTTCGAAAAATTTTGGGACCAAAAAAAATTTGAGCCAAAAAAAAGTGTGAAAAATTTTGGGACCAAAAAAAGTTTGAGCCGAAAAAAAAGTTCGAAAAATTTTGGGATCAAAAAAATTTTGACCCAAAAATAAGCTCGAAAAATTTTGGAGCCAAAAAAAAGTTCGAAAAATTTTGGTACCAAATAAATTTTGAGCCAAAAAAAACTCCAAAAAATTTTGACCAAAAAAAAACTCCAAAAAATTTTGACCAAAAAAAAAGTTCGAAAAATTTTGGGACCAAAAAAATTTTGAACCAAAAAAAAGTTCGGAAAAATTTTGACCCAAAAAAATTTTGACCCAAAAGAAAGTTTGATAAATTTTGGGACCAAAAAAATTTTGACCCTAAAAAAAAGTTCGAAAAATTTTGACCCAAAAAAAACTTCGAAAAAATTTTGACCAAAAAAAAAGTTCTAAAAATTTTGGGACCAAAAAAATTTTGACCAAAAAAAACTTTGAAAAAATTTTGACAAAAAAAAAGTTCGAAAAATTTTGGGACCAAAAAAATTTTGAACCAAAAAAAAGTTCGGAAAAATTTTGACCCAAAAATAAGTTCGAAAAATTTTGAACCCAAAAAAAACTTCGAAAAAATTTTGATCAAAAAAAAAAGTTCGAAAAATTTTGGGACAAAAAAAATTTTGACAAAAAAAAACTTCGAAAAAATTTTGACCAAAAAAAAGTTCGAAAAATTTTGGGACCAAAAAAATTTTGAACCAAAAAAAAGTTCGGAAAAATTTTGACCCAAAAAAATTTTGACCCAAAAAAAAGTTTGAAAAATTTTGGGAACAAAAAAATGTTGACCCAAAAATAAGTTCGAAAAATTTTTGAGCCAAAAAAAAGTTCGAAAAATTTTGGGACCAAAAAAATTTTGACCCAAAAAAAAGTTCGAAAAATATTGAACCCAAAAAAAACTTCGAAACAATTTTGAGCCAAAAAAAAGTTTGAAAAATTTTGGGACCAAAAAAATTTTGAGCCAAAAAAAAGTTTGAAAAATTTTGGGACCAAAAAAATTTTGACCCAAAAATAAGTTCGAAAAATTTTTGGGCCAAAAAAAAGTTCGAAAAATTTTGGTACCAAAAAAATTTTGAGCCAAAAAAAAGTTTGAAAAATTTTGGGACCAAAAAAATTTTGACCCAAAAAAAAAACTCCAAAAAATTTTGACCAAAAAAAAAGTTCGAAAAATTTTGGGACCAAAAAAATTTTGACCCAAAAAAAGTTCGAAAAAATTTTGACCCAAAAAAAATTTGAGCCAAAAAAAAGTTCGAAAAATTTTGGGACCAAAAAAATTTTGACCCAAAAAAAAGTTCGAAAAATTTTGGGACCAAAACAATTTGAACCAAAAAAAACTTCGAAAAATTTTGACCCAAAAAAAACTTCGAAAAAGTTTGGGACCAAAAAAATTTTGAGACAAAAAAAACTTCTAAAAAATTTTGACCCAAAAAAATTTTGAGCCAAAAAAAAGTTACAAAAATTTTAGGAACAATAAAATTTTGACCCAAAAAAAACTTCGAAAAATTTTGGGACCAAAAAAATGTTGACCGAAAAAAAAGTTCGAAAAATTTTGGGACCAAAAAAATGTTGACCGAAAAAAAAGTTCGAAAAATTTTGGGACCAAAAAAATTTTGACCCAAAAAAAAGTTCGAAAAATATTGAACCCAAAAAAAACTTCGAAAAAATTTTGAGCCAAAAAAAAGTTCGAAAAATTTTGGGACCAAAAAAATTTTGAGCCAAAAAAAACTCCAAAAAATTTTGACCAAAAAAAAAGTTCGAAAAATTTTGGGACCAAAAAAATTTTGACCCAAAAAAAGTTCGAAAAAATTTTGACCCAAAAAAAATTTGAGCCAAAAAAAAGTTCGAAAAATTTTGGGACCAAAAAAAATTTGAGCCAAAAAAAAGTTCGAAAAATTTTGGGACCAAAAAAAATTTGAGCCCAAAAAAAGTTCGAAAAATTTTGGGACCAAAAAAAATTTGAGCCAAAAAAAAGTGTGAAAAATTTTGGGACCAAAAAAAGTTTGAGCCGAAAAAAAAGTTCGAAAAATTTTGGGATCAAAAAAATTTTGACCCAAAAATAAGCTCGAAAAATTTTGGAGCCAAAAAAAAGTTCGAAAAATTTTGGTACCAAATAAATTTTGAGCCAAAAAAACTCCAAAAAATTTTGACCAAAAAAAAACTCCAAAAAATTTTGACCAAAAAAAAAGTTCGAAAAATTTTGGGACCAAAAAAATTTTGACCCAAAAAAAGTTCGAAAAAATTTTGACCCAAAAAAAATTTGAGCCAAAAAAAAGTTCGAAAAATTTTGGGACCAAAAAAATTTTGACCCAAAAAAAAAGTTCGAAAAATTTTGGGACCAAAACAATTTTGAGCCAAAAAAAAGTTCGAAAAATTTTGGGACCAAAAAAAATTTGAGCCAAAAAAAAGTTCGAAAAATTTTGAGACCAAAAAAATTTTGACCAAAAAAAAATTCGAAAAATTTTGGGACCAAAAAAATTTTGACCCAAAAAAAAGTTCGAAAAATATTGAACCCAAAAAAAACTTCGAAAAAATTTTGAGCCAAAAAAAAGTTCGAAAAATTTTGGGACCAAAAAAATTTTGAGCCAAAAAAAACTCCAAAAAATTTTGAGACAAAAAAAAGTTCGAAAAATTTTTGGACCAAAAAAATTTTGACCCAAAAAAAAAATCGAAAAATATTGAACCCAAAAAAAACTTCGAAACAATTTTGAGCCAAAAAAAAGTTTGAAAAATTTTGGGACCAAAAAAATTTTGAGCCAAAAACAAGTTTGAAAAATTTTGGGACCAAAAAAAGTTTGAGCCAAAAAAAAAGTTCGAAAAATTTTGGGATCAAAAAAAATTTGACCCAAAAATAAGTTCGAAAAATTTTTGAGCCAAAAAAAAGTTCGAAAAATTTTGGTACCAAAAAAATTTTGAGCCAAAAAAAAGTTTGAAAAATTTTGGGACCAAAAAAATTTTGACCCAAAAAAAACTCCAAAAAATTTTGACCAAAAAAAAAGTTAGAAAAATTTTGGGACCAAAAAAATTTTGACCCAAAAAAAGTTCGAAAAAAATTTGACCCAAAAAAAATTTGAGCCAAAAAAAAGTTCGAAAAATTTTGGGACCAAAAAATTTTGACCCAAAAAAAGTTCGAAAAAAATTTGACCCAAAAAAAATTTGAGCCAAAAAAAAGTTCGAAAAATTTTGGGACCAAAAAAAATTTGAGCCAAAAAAAAGTTCGAAAAATTTTGGGACCAAAAAAAATTTGAGCCCAAAAAAAGTTCGAAAAATTTTGGGACCAAAAAAAATTTGAGCCAAAAAAAAGTGTGAAAAATTTTGGGACCAAAAAAAGTTTGAGCCGAAAAAAAAGTTCGAAAAATTTTGGGATCAAAAAAATTTTGACCCAAAAATAAGCTCGAAAAATTTTGGAGCCAAAAAAAAGTTCGAAAAATTTTGGTACCAAATAAATTTTGAGCCAAAAAAACTCCAAAAAATTTTGACCAAAAAAAAACTCCAAAAAATTTTGACCAAAAAAAAAGTTCGAAAAATTTTGGGACCAAAAAAATTTTGACCCAAAAAAAGTTCGAAAAAATTTTGACCCAAAAAAAATTTGAGCCAAAAAAAAGTTCGAAAAATTTTGGGACCAAAAAAATTTTGACCCAAAAAAAAAGTTCGAAAAATTTTGGGACCAAAACAATTTTGAGCCAAAAAAAAGTTCGAAAAATTTTGGGACCAAAAAAAATTTGAGCCAAAAAAAAGTTCGAAAAATTTTGAGACCAAAAAAATTTTGACCAAAAAAAAATTCGAAAAATTTTGGGACCAAAAAAATTTTGACCCAAAAAAAAGTTCGAAAAATATTGAACCCAAAAAAAACTTCGAAAAAATTTTGAGCCAAAAAAAAGTTCGAAAAATTTTGGGACCAAAAAAATTTTGAGCCAAAAAAAACTCCAAAAAATTTTGAGACAAAAAAAAGTTCGAAAAATTTTTGGACCAAAAAAATTTTGACCCAAAAAAAAAATCGAAAAATATTGAACCCAAAAAAAACTTCGAAACAATTTTGAGCCAAAAAAAAGTTTGAAAAATTTTGGGACCAAAAAAATTTTGAGCCAAAAACAAGTTTGAAAAATTTTGGGACCAAAAAAAGTTTGAGCCAAAAAAAAAGTTCGAAAAATTTTGGGATCAAAAAAAATTTGACCCAAAAATAAGTTCGAAAAATTTTTGAGCCAAAAAAAAGTTCGAAAAATTTTGGTACCAAAAAAATTTTGAGCCAAAAAAAAGTTTGAAAAATTTTGGGACCAAAAAAATTTTGACCCAAAAAAAACTCCAAAAAATTTTGACCAAAAAAAAAGTTAGAAAAATTTTGGGACCAAAAAAATTTTGACCCAAAAAAAGTTCGAAAAAAATTTGACCCAAAAAAAATTTGAGCCAAAAAAAAGTTCGAAAAATTTTGGGACCAAAAAATTTTGACCCAAAAAAAAGTTCGAAAAATTTTGGGACCAAAACAATTTTGAGCCAAAAAAAAGTTCGAAAAATTTTGGGACCAAAAAAAATTTGAGCCAAAAAAAAGTTCGAAAAATTTTGAGACCAAAAAAATTTTGACCAAAAAAAAAGTTCGAAAAATTTTGGGACCAAAAAAATTTTGAGCGAAAAAAAAGTTTGAAAAATTTTGGGACCAAAAAAATTTTGAGCCAAAAAAAAGTTCGAAAAATTTTGGGACCAAAAAAAATTTGAGCCAAAAAAAAGTTCGAAAAATTTTGAGACCAAAAAAATTTTGACCAAAAAAAAAGTTCGAAAAATTTTGGGGCCAAAAAAAATTTGACACAATAAAAAGTTCGAAAATTTTAGGGACCAAAAAAATTTTGACACAAAAAAAAGTTTGAAAAATTTTGGGACCAAAAAAATTTTGACCAAAAAAAAAAGTTAGAAAAATTTTGGGACCAAAAAAATTTTGACCCAAAAAAAAGTTCGAAAAATTTTGGGACCAAAAAAATTTTGAACCAAAAAAAGTTCGAAATAATTTTGACCCAAAAAAATTTTGAGCCAAAAAAAAGTTCAAAAAATTTTGGGACCAAAAAAATTTTGAGCCAAAAAAAAGTTCAAAAAATTTTGGGATCAAAAAAATTTTGACCAAAAAAAGTACGAAAAATATTGAACCCAAAAAAAACTTCGAAAAAATTTTGAGCCAAAAAAAAGTTCGAAAAAATTTGGGACCAAAAAAATTTTGAGCCAAAAAAAAGTTTGAAAAATTTTGGGACCAAAAAAAATTTGACCCAATAAAAAGTTCGAAAAATTTTGGGACCAAAAAAATTTCGACCAAAAAAATGTTCGAAAATTTTAGGGACCAAAAAAATTTTGACACAAAAAAAAGTTCGAAAAAATTTTGACCCAAAAAAAAATTCGAAAAATTTTGGGACCAAAAAAATTTTGAACCAAAAAAAAAGTTTTGACCCAAAAAAAGTTTGAAAAATTTTGAACCAAAAAAAAAGTTTTGACCCAAAAAAAAGTTCGAAAAATTTTGGGACCAAAAAAATTTTGAACCCAAAAAAAAGTTCGAAAAAATTTTGACCTAAAAAAAAGTTTGAAAAATTTTGACCCAAAAAAAACTTCGAAAAAATTTTGACCCAAAAAAAAGTTCGAAAAATTTTGGGACCAAAAAAATTTTGATCTAAAAAAGAGTTTGAAAAATTTTGGGACCAAAAAAATTTTGACCCAAAAAAAAGTTTGAAAATTTTTGGGACCAAAAATATTTTGACCAAAAAAAAAAGTTCGAAAAATTTTGGGACCACAAAAATTTTGACCCAAAACAAAGTTCGAAAAATTTTGGGACCAAAAAAATTTTGAACCCAAAAAAAAGTTCGAAAAATTTTGGGATCGAAAAAAATTTGACCCAAAAATAAGTTCGAAAAATCTTTGAGCCAAAAAAAAGTTCGAAAAATTTTGGTACCAAAAAAATTTTGAGCCAAAAAAAAGTTTGAAAAATTTTGGGACCAAAAAAATTTTGACCAAAAAAAAAAGTTAGAAAAATTTTGGGACCAAAAAAATTTTGACCCAAAAAAAAGTTCGAAAAATTTTGGGACCAAAAAAATTTTGAACCAAAAAAAGTTCGAAATAATTTTGACCCAAAAAAATTTTGAGCCAAAAAAAAGTTCAAAAAAATTTTGGGACCAAAAAAATTTTGACCAAAAAAAGTACGAAAAATATTGAACCCAAAAAAAACTTCGAAAAAATTTTGAGCCAAAAAAAAGTTCGAAAAAATTTGGGACCAAAAAAATTTTGAGCCAAAAAAAAGTTTGAAAAATTTTGGGACCAAAAAAAATTTGACCCAATAAAAAGTTCGAAAAATTTTGGGACCAAAAAAATTTCGACCAAAAAAATTTTCGAAAATTTTAGGGACCAAAAAAATTTTGACACAAAAAAAAGGTCGAAAAAATTTTGACCCAAAAAAAAATTCGAAAAATTTTGGGACCAAAAAAATTTTGAACCAAAAAAAAAGTTTTGACCCAAAAAAAGTTTGAAAAATTTTGAACAAAAAAAAAAGTTTTGACCCAAAAAAAAGTTCGAAAAATTTTGGGACCAAAAAAATTTTGAACCCAAAAAAAAGTTCGAAAAAATTTTGACCTAAAAAAAAGTTTGAAAAATTTTGACCCAAAAAAAACTTCGAAAAAATTTTGACCCAAAAAAAAGTTCGAAAAATTTTGGGACCAAAAAAATTTTGACCTAAAAAAAAGTTTGAAAAATTTTGGGACCAAAAAAATTTTGACCCAAAAAAAAGTTTGAAAATTTTTGGGACCAAAAATATTTTGACCAAAAAAAAAAGTTCGAAAAATTTTGGGACCAAAAAAATTTTGACCCAAAACAAAGTTCGAAAAATTTTGGGACCAAAAAAATTTTGAACCCAAAAAAAAGTTCGAAAAAATTTTGACCTAAAAAAAAGTTCGAAAAATTTTGACCCAAAAAAAACTTCGAAAAAATTTTGACCAAAAAAAAAAGTTCGAAAAATTTTGGGACCAAAAAAATTTTGACCCAAAACAAAGTTCGAAAAATTTTGGGACCAAAAAATTTTTGACCCAAAAAAAAGTTAGAAAAAATTTTGACCTAAAAAAAAGTTCGAATAATTTTGGGACCAAAAAAATTTTGACCCAAAAAAAAGTTCGAAAAATTTTGGGACCAAAAAAATTTCGACCCAAAAAATGTTCGAAAATTTTAGGGACCAAAAAAATTTTGACCCAAAAAAAAGTTCGAAAAATTTTGGGACCAAAAAAATTTCGACCCAAAAAATGTTCGAAAATTTTAGGGACCAAAAAAATTTTGACCCAAAAAAAAGTTCGAAAAATTTTGGGACCAAAAAAATTTTGACCCAAAAAAAAGTTCGAAAAATTTAGGGACCAAAAAAATTTTGACCCAAAAAAAAGTTCGAAAAATTTTGGGACCAAAAAAATTTTGAGCCAAAAAAAAGTTCAAAAAATTTTGGGATCAAAAAAATTTTGACCAAAAAAAGTACGAAAAATATTGAACCCAAAAAAAACTTCGAAAAAATTTTGAGCCAAAAAAAACTTCGAAAAAATTTGGGACCAAAAAAATTTTGAGCCAAAAAAAAGTTAGAAAAATTTTGGGACCAAAAAAATTTCGACCAAATAAATGTTCGAAAATTTTAGGGACCAAAAAAATTTTGACACAAAAGAAAGTTCGAAAAAATTTTGACCCAAAAAAAAGTTCGAAAAAATTTTGAAACAAAAAAAAGTTTGAAAAATTTTGGGACCAAAAAAATGTTGACCTAAAAATCAGTTCGAAAAATTTTGACCCAAAAAAAACTTCGAAAAAATTTTGACCAAAAAAAAGTTCGAAAAATTTTGACCCAAAAAAAAATTTCGAAAAAATTTTGACCAAAAAAAAAGTTCGAAAAATTTTGGGACCAAAAAAATTTTGACCAAAAAAGACTTCGAAAAAATTTTGACCAAAAAAAAAGTTCGAAAAATTTTGGGACCAAAAAAATTTTGAACCAAAAAAAAGTTTGAAAAATTTCGGGACCAAAAAAATTTTGAGCCAAAAAAAAAGTTCGAAAAATTTTGGGAACAAAAAAATGTTAACCCAAAAATAAGTTCGAAAAATTTTTGAGCCAAAAAAAAGTTCGAAAAATTTTGGGACCAAAAAAATTTTGACCCAAAAAAAAGTTCGAAAAATATTGAACCCAAAAAAAAGTTAGAAACAATTTTGAGCCAAAAAAAAGTTCGAAAAATTTTGGGACCAAAAAAATTTTGACCCAAAAAAAGTTCGAAAAAATTTTGACCCAAAAAAAAAATTGAGCCAAAAAAAAGTTCAAAAAATTTTGGGACCAAAAAAATTTTGACCCAAAAAAAAGTTCGAAAAATTTTGGGACCAAAACAATTTGAACCAAAAAAAACTTCAAAAAATTTTGACCCAAAAAAAACTTCAAAAAATTTTGGGACCAAAAAAATTTTGACCCAAAAAAAAACTTCTAAAAAATTTTGACCCAAAAAAATTTTGAGCCAAAAAAAAGTTACAAAAATTTTGGGAACAAAAAAATTTTGACCCAAAAAAAACTTCGAAAAATTTTGGGACCAAAAAAAATTTGAGCCAAAAAAAAGTTCGAAAAATTTTGGGACCAAAAAAATTTTGAGCCAAAAAAAAGTGTGAAAAATTTTGGGACCAAAAAAAGTTTGAGCCGAAAAAAAAGTTCAAAAAATGTTTAGATCAAAAAAATTTTTACCCAAAAATAAGTTCGAAACATTTTTGAGCCAAAAAAAGTTCGTAAAATTTTGGGAACAAAAAAATTTTGAGCCAAAAAAAGTTTGGAAAATTTTGGGACCAAAAAAATTTTGACCCAAAAAAAACTCCAAAAAATTTTGACCAAAAAAAAAGTTCGAAAAATTTTGGGACTAAAAAAATTTTGACCCAAAAAAAATTTGAGCCAAAAAAAAGTTCGAAAAATTTTGGGACCAAAAAAATTTTGACCCAAAAAAAAGTTCGAAAAATTTTGGGACCAAAACAATTTGAACCAAAAAAAACTTCGAAAAATTTTGGGCCAGAAAAAAGTTCGAAAAATTTTGGGACCAAAAAAATTTTGACCCAAAAAAAACTTCGAAAAATTTTGGGACCAAAAAAATTTTGACCCAAAAAAAACTTCTAAAAAATTTTGACCCAAAAAAATTTTGAGCCAAAAAAAAGTTACAAAAATTTTGGGAACAAAAAAATTTTGACCCAAAAAAAACTTCGAAAAATTTTTAACCCAAAAAAATTTTGAGCCAAAAAAAAGTTTGAAAAATTTTGGGACCAAAAAAATTTTGACCCAAAAAAAACTTCGAAAAAATTTTGAGCCAAAAAAATTTTGAGCCAAAAAGAAGTTTGAAAAACTTTGGGAACAAAAAAATTTTGACCCAAAAAAAAGTTCGAAAAATTTTGGGACCAAAAAAATTTTGACCCAAAAAAAAAGTTCGAAAAATTTTGGGACCAAAACAATTTTGAGCCAAAAAAAAGTTCGAAAAATTTTGGGACCAAAAAAACTTTTAGCCAAAAAAAAGTTCGAAAAATTTTGAGACCAAAAAAATTTTGACCAAAAAAAAAGTTCGAAAAATTTTGGGACCAAAAAAATTTTGACCCAAAAAAAAGTTCGAAAAATATTGAACCCAAAAAAAACTTCGAAAAAATTTTGAGCCAAAAAAAAGTTCGAAAAATTTTGGGACCAAAAAAATTTTGAGCCAAAAAAAACTCCAAAAAATTTTGACCAGAAAAAAAGTTCGAAAAATTTTGGGACCAAAAAAATTTTGACCCAAAAAAAGTTCGAAAAAATTTTGACCCAAAAAAAATTTGAGCCAAAAAAAAGTTCGAAAAATTTTGGGACCAAAAAAATTTTGACCCAAAAAAAAGTTCGAAAAATTTTGGGACCAAAAAAAATTTGAGCCAAAAAAAAGTTCGAAAAATTTTGGGACCAAAAAAAATTTGAGCCAAAAAAAAAGTGTGAAAAATTTTGGGACCAAAAAAAGTTTGAGCCGAAAAAAAAGTTCGAAAAATTTTGGGATCAAAAAAAATTTGAGCCAAAAAAAAGTTCGAAAAATATTGAACCCAAAAAAAACTTCGAAAAAATTTTCAGCCAAAAAAAAGTTCGAAAAATTTTGGGACCAAAAAAATTTTGACCAAAAAAAAATTCGAAAAATTTTGGGACCAAAAAAATTTTGACCCAAAAAAAAGTTCGAAAAATATTGAACCCAAAAAAAACTTCGAAAAAATTTTGAGCCAAAAAAAAGTTCGAAAAATTTTGGGACCAAAAAAATTTTGAGCCAAAAAAAACTCCAAAAAATTTTGACCAAAAAAAAAGTTCGAAAAATTTTGGGACCAAAAAAATTTTGACCCAAAAAAAGTTCGAAAAAATTTTGACCCAAAAAAAATTTGAGCCAAAAAAAAGTTCGAAAAATTTTGGGACCAAAAAAATTTTGACCCAAAAAAAAAGTTCGAAAAAATTTTGACCCAAAAAAAATTTGAGCCAAAAAAAAGTTCGAAAAATTTTGGGACCAAAAAAATTTTGACCCAAAAAAAAAGTTCGAAAAATTTTGGGACCAAAAAAATTTTGAGCCAAAAAAAAGTTCGAAAAATTTTGGGACCAAAAAAATTTTAAGCCAAAAAAAAAGTTAGAAAAATTTTGGGACCAAAAAAATTTTGAGACAAAAAAAAGTTCGAAAAATTTTTGGACCAAAAAAACTTTTGACCCAAAAAAAACTTCGAAACAATTTTGAGCCAAAAAAAAGTTTGAAAAATTTTGGGACCAAAAAAATTTTGAGCCAAAAAAAAAGTTTGAAAAATTTTGGGATCAAAAAAAATTTGACCCAAAAATAAGTTCGAAAAATTTTTGAGCTAAAAAAAAGTTCGAAAAATTTTGGTACCAAAACAATTTTGAGCCAAAAAAAAGTTTGAAAAATTTTGGGACCAAAAAAATTTTGACCCAAAAAAAACTCCAAAAAATTTTGACCAAAAAAAAAGTTAGAAAATTTTGGGACCAAAAAAATTTTGACCCAAAAAAAGTTCGAAAAAATTTTGACCCAAAAAAAATTCGAGCCAAAAAAAAGTTCAAAAAATTTTGGGAACAAAAAAATTTTGACCCAAAAAAAAAGTTCGAAAAATTTTGGGACCAAAACAATTTTGAGCCAAAAAAAAGTTCGAAAAATTTTGGGACCAAAAAAAATTTTAGCCAAAAAAAAGTTCGAAAAATTTTGAGACCAAAAAAATTTTGACCAAAAAAAAAGTTCGAAAAATTTTGGGACCAAAAAAATTTTGAGCGAAAAAAAAGTTTGAAAAATTTTGGGACCTAAAAAATTTTGAGCCAAAAAAAAGTTCGAAAAATTTTGGGACCAAAAAAAATTTGAGCCAAAAAAAAGTTCGAAAAATTTTGAGACCAAAAAAATTTTGACCAAAAAAAAAGTTCGAAAAATTTTGGGACCAAAAAAATTTTGAGCGAAAAAAAGTTTGAAAAATTTTGGGACCAAAAAAATTTTAAGCCAAAAAAAAGTTTGGAAAAATTTTGTCCCAAAAAAATTTTGAGCCAAAAAAAAGTTCGAAAAAATTTTGACCTAAAAAAAAGTTCGAAAAATTTTGACCCAAAAAAAACTTCGAAAAAATTTTGACCAAATAAAAAGTTCGAAAAATTTTGGGACCAAAAAAATTTTGACCCAAAAAAAAGTTCGAAAAATTTTGGGACCAAAAAAAATTTGAGCCAAAAAAAAGTTCGAAAAATTTTGGGACCAAAAAAAATTTGAGCCAAAAAAAAAGTGTGAAAAATTTTGGGACCAAAAAAAGTTTGAGCCGAAAAAAAAGTTCGAAAAATTTTGGGATCAAAAAAAATTTGAGCCAAAAAAAAGTTCGAAAAATATTGAACCCAAAAAAAACTTCGAAAAAATTTTCAGCCAAAAAAAAGTTCGAAAAATTTTGGGACCAAAAAAATTTTGACCAAAAAAAAATTCGAAAAATTTTGGGACCAAAAAAATTTTGACCCAAAAAAAAGTTCGAAAAATATTGAACCCAAAAAAAACTTCGAAAAAATTTTGAGCCAAAAAAAAGTTCGAAAAATTTTGGGACCAAAAAAATTTTGAGCCAAAAAAAACTCCAAAAAATTTTGACCAAAAAAAAAGTTCGAAAAATTTTGGGACCAAAAAAATTTTGACCCAAAAAAAGTTCGAAAAAATTTTGACCCAAAAAAAATTTGAGCCAAAAAAAAGTTCGAAAAATTTTGGGACCAAAAAAATTTTGACCCAAAAAAAAAGTTCGAAAAAATTTTGACCCAAAAAAAATTTGAGCCAAAAAAAAGTTCGAAAAATTTTGGGACCAAAAAAATTTTGACCCAAAAAAAAAGTTCGAAAAATTTTGGGACCAAAAAAATTTTGAGCCAAAAAAAAGTTCGAAAAATTTTGGGACCAAAAAAATTTTAAGCCAAAAAAAAAGTTAGAAAAATTTTGGGACCAAAAAAATTTTGAGACAAAAAAAAGTTCGAAAAATTTTTGGACCAAAAAAACTTTTGACCCAAAAAAAACTTCGAAACAATTTTGAGCCAAAAAAAAGTTTGAAAAATTTTGGGACCAAAAAAATTTTGAGCCAAAAAAAAAGTTTGAAAAATTTTGGGATCAAAAAAAATTTGACCCAAAAATAAGTTCGAAAAATTTTTGAGCTAAAAAAAAGTTCGAAAAATTTTGGTACCAAAACAATTTTGAGCCAAAAAAAAGTTTGAAAAATTTTGGGACCAAAAAAATTTTGACCCAAAAAAAACTCCAAAAAATTTTGACCAAAAAAAAAGTTAGAAAATTTTGGGACCAAAAAAATTTTGACCCAAAAAAAGTTCGAAAAAATTTTGACCCAAAAAAAATTCGAGCCAAAAAAAAGTTCAAAAAATTTTGGGAACAAAAAAATTTTGACCCAAAAAAAAAGTTCGAAAAATTTTGGGACCAAAACAATTTTGAGCCAAAAAAAAGTTCGAAAAATTTTGGGACCAAAAAAAATTTTAGCCAAAAAAAAGTTCGAAAAATTTTGAGACCAAAAAAATTTTGACCAAAAAAAAAGTTCGAAAAATTTTGGGACCAAAAAAATTTTGAGCGAAAAAAAAGTTTGAAAAATTTTGGGACCTAAAAAATTTTGAGCCAAAAAAAAGTTCGAAAAATTTTGGGACCAAAAAAAATTTGAGCCAAAAAAAAGTTCGAAAAATTTTGAGACCAAAAAAATTTTGACCAAAAAAAAAGTTCGAAAAATTTTGGGACCAAAAAAATTTTGAGCGAAAAAAAGTTTGAAAAATTTTGGGACCAAAAAAATTTTAAGCCAAAAAAAAGTTTGGAAAAATTTTGTCCCAAAAAAATTTTGAGCCAAAAAAAAGTTCGAAAAAATTTTGACCTAAAAAAAAGTTCGAAAAATTTTGACCCAAAAAAAACTTCGAAAAAATTTTGACCAAATAAAAAGTTCGAAAAATTTTGGGACCAAAAAAATTTTGACCAAAAAAAAAGTTCGAAAAATTTTGGGACCAAAAAAATTTTGAACCAAAAAAAAGTTCGAAATAATTTTGACCCAAAAAAATTTTGAGCCAAAAAAAAGTTCAAAAAATTTTGGGACTGAAAAAATTTTGAGCAAAAAAAAGTTCGAAAAATTTTGGGATCAAAAAAATTTTGACCAAAAAAAGTACGAAAAATATTGAACCCAAAAAAAACTTCGAAAAAATTTTGAGCCAAAAAAAAAGTTCGAAAAATTTTGGGACCAAAAAAATTTTGAGCCAAAAAAAAGTTTGAAAAATTTTGGGACCAAAAAAAATTTGACCCAAAAAAAAGTTCGAAAAATTTTGGTACCAAAAAAATTTTGAGCCTTAAAAAAGTTTGAAAAATTTTGGGACCAAAAAAATTTTGACCAAAAAAAAACTCCAAAAACTTTTGACCAAAAAAAAAGTTCGAAAAATTTTGGGACCAAAAAAATTTTGACCCAAAAAAAGTTCGAAAAAATTTTGACCCAAAAAAAATTTGAGCCAAAAAAAAGTTCGAAAAATTTTGGGACCAAAAAAATTTTGACCCAAAAAAAAAGTTCGAAAGATTTTGGGACCAAAACAATTTTGACCCAAAAAAAAGTTCGAAAAATATTGAACCCAAAAAAAACTTCGAAAAAATTTTGAGCCAAAAAAAAAGTTCGAAAAATTTTGGGACCAAAAAAATTTTGAGCCAAAAAAAACTCCAAAAAATTTTGACCAAAAAAAGTTCGAAAAAATTTTGACCCAAAAAAAATTTGAGCCAAAAAAAAGTTCAAAAAATTTTGGGACCAAAAAAATTTTGACCCAAAAAAAAAAGTTCGAAAAAATTTTGACCAAAAAAAAAGTTCGAAAAATTTTGGGACCAAAAAAATTTTGAGCCAAAAAAAAGTTCGAAAAAGTTTGGGACCAAAAAAATTTTGAGCCAAAAAAAAAGTTCGAAAAATTTTGGGACCAAAAAAAATTTGACCAAAAAAACAAGTTCGAAAAATTTTTGGACTAAAAAAATTTTGACCCAAAAAAAAAATCGAAAAATATTGAACCCAAAAAAAAACTTCGAAACAATTTTGAGCCAAAAAAAAGTTTGAAAAATTTTGGGACCAAAAAAATTTTGAGCCAAAAAAAAGTTTGAAAAATTTTGGGACCAAAAAAAGTTTGAGCCAAAAAAAAAGTTCGAAAAATTTTGGGTTCGAAAAAAATTTGACCCAAAAATAAGTTCGAAAAATTTTTGAGCCAAAAAAAAGTTCGAAAAATTTTGGTACCAAAAAAATTTTGAGCCAAAAAAAAGTTTGAAAAATTTTGGGACCAAAAAAATTTTGACCCAAAAAAACCTCCAAAAAATTTTGACCAAAAAAAAAGTTCGAAAAATTTTGGTACCAAAAAAATTTTGAGCCAAAAAAAAGTTTGAAAAATTTTGGGACCAAAACAATTTTGACCCAAAAAAAACTCCAAAAAATTTTGACCAAAAAAAAAGTTCGAAAAATTTTGGGACCAAAAAAATTTTGACCCAAAAAAAAAGTTCGAAAAATTTTGGGACCAAAACAATTTTGAGCTAAAAAAAAGTTCGAAAAATTTTGGGACCAAAAAACAATTTGAGCCAAAAAAAAGTTCGAAAAATTTTGAGACCAAAAAAATTTTGACCAAAAAAAAAGTTCGAAAAATTTTGGGACCAAAAAAATTTTGACCCAAAAAAAAGTTCGAAAAATATTGAACCCAAAAAAAACTTCGAAAAAATTTTGAGCCAAAAAAAAGTTTGAAAAATTTTGGGACCAAAAAAATTTTGGGACCAAAAAAATTTTGAGCGAAAAAAAAGTTTGAAAAATTTTGGGACCAAAAAAATTTTGACACAAAAAAAAGTTCAAAAAATTTTGGGACCAAAAAAATTTTGACACAAAAAAAAGTTCAAAAAAATTTTGACCCAAAAAAAAGTTTGAAAAATTTTGAGACCAAAAAAATTTTGACCCAACAAAAAACTTCGAAAAAATTTTGACCCCAAAAAATTTTGAGCAAAAAAAAAGTTTGAAAAATTTTGGGACCAAAAAAATTTTGAGCGAAAAAAAAGTTTGAAAAATTTTGGGACCAAAAAAAATTTAAGCCAAAAAAAAGTTTGGAAAAATTTTGTCCCAAAAAAATTTTGAGCCAAAAAAAAGTTCGAAAAAATTTTGACCTAAAAAAAAGTTCGAAAAATTTTGACCCAAAAAAAACTTCGAAAAAATTTTGACCAAATAAAAAGTTCGAAAAATTTTGGGACCAAAAAAATTTTGACCAAAAAAAAAGTTCGAAAAATTTTGGGACCAAAAAAATTTTGAACCAAAAAAAAGTTCGAAATAATTTTGACCCAAAAAAAATTTGAGCCAAAAAAAAGTTCAAAAAATTTTGGGACTAAAAAAATTTTGAGCAAAAAAAAGTTCGAAAAATTTTGGGATCAAAAAAATTTTGACCAAAAAAAGTACGAAAAATATTGAACCCAAAAAAAACTTCGAAAAAAATTTGAGCCAAAAAAAAGTTCGAAAAATTTTGGGACCAAAAAAATTTTGAGCCAAAAAAAAGTTTGAAAAATTTTGGGACCAAAAAAAATTTGACCCAAAAAAAATTTCGAAAAATTTTGCGACCAAAAAAAATTTGACCCAAACAAAAGTTCGAAAAATTTTGGTACCAAAAAAATTTTGAGCCTTAAAAAAGTTTGAAAAATTTTGGGACCAAAAAAATTTTGACCAAAAAAAAACTCCAAAAACTTTTGACCAAAAAAAAAGTTCGAAAAATTTTGGGACCAAAAAAATTTTGAGCCAAAAAAAAGTTTGAAAAATTTTGGGACCAAAAAAATTTTGACCCAAAAAAAACTCCAAAAAATTTTGACCAAAAAAAAAGTTCGAAAAATTTTGGTACCAAAAAAATTTTGAGCCAAAAAAAAGTTTGAAAAATTTTGGGACCAAAAAAATTTTGACCCAAAAAAAACTCCAAAAAATTTTGACCAAAAAAAAAGTTCGAAAAATTTTGGGACCAAAAAAATTTTGACCCAAAAAAAAAGTTCGAAAAATTTTGGGACCAAAACAATTTTGAGCTAAAAAAAAGTTCGAAAAATTTTGGGACCAAAAAACAATTTGAGCCAAAAAAAAGTTCGAAAAATTTTGAGACCAAAAAAATTTTGACCAAAAAAAAAGTTCGAAAAATTTTGGGACCAAAAAAATTTTGACCCAAAAAAAAGTTCGAAAAATATTGAACCCAAAAAAAACTTCGAAAAAATTTTGAGCCAAAAAAAAGTTTGAAAAATTTTGGGACCAAAAAAATTTTGGGACCAAAAAAATTTTGAGCGAAAAAAAAGTTTGAAAAATTTTGGGACCAAAAAAATTTTGACACAAAAAAAAGTTCAAAAAATTTTGGGACCAAAAAAATTTTGACACAAAAAAAAGTTCAAAAAAATTTTGACCCAAAAAAAAGTTTGAAAAATTTTGAGACCAAAAAAATTTTGACCCAACAAAAAACTTCGAAAAAATTTTGACCCCAAAAAATTTTGAGCAAAAAAAAAGTTTGAAAAATTTTGACCCCAAAAAATTTTGAGCAAAAAAAAAGTTCGAAAAATTTTGGGATCAAAAAAATTTTGACCAAAAAAAGTACGAAAAATATTGAACCCAAAAAAAACTTCGAAAAAAATTTGAGCCAAAAAAAACTTCTAAAAAATTTTGACCCAAAAAAAACTTCTAAAAAATTTTGACCCAAAAAAATTTTGAGCCAAAAAAAAGTTACAAAAATTTTGGGAACAAAAAAATTTTGACCCAAAAAAAACTTCGAAAAAATTTTGACCCAAAAAAATTTTGAGCCAAAAAAAAGTTTGAAAAACTTTGGGACCAAAAAAATTTTGACCCAAAAAAAAGTTCGAAAAAAATTTCGGGACCAAAAAAATTTTGACCCAAAAAAAAGTTAGAAAAATTTTGGGACCAAAAAAATTTTGACCAAAAAAAAAAGTTAGAAAAATTTTGGGACCAAAAAAATTTTGACCCAAAAAAAGTTTGAAAAATTTTGGGACCAAAAAATGTTTGAGCCAAAAAAAAAGTTCGAAAAATTTTGGGATCAAAAAAATTTTGACCCAAAAATAAGTTCGAAAAATTTTTGGGCCAAAAAAAAGTTCGAAAAATTTTGGTACCAAAAACATTTTGAACCAAAAAAAAGTTTGAAAAATTTTGGGACCAAAAAAATTTTGACCCAAAAAAAGTTCGAAAAAATTTTGACCCAAAAAAAATTTGAGCCAAAAAAAAGTTCGAAAAATCTTGGGACCAAAAAAATTTTGATCCAAAAAAAAGTTCGAAAAATTTTGGGAGCAAAACAATTTGAACCAAAAAAAACTTCTAAAAAATTTTGACCCAAAAAAATTTTGAGCCAAAAAAAAGTTACAAAAATTTTGGGAACAAAAAAATTTTGACCCAAAAAAAACTTCTAAAAAAATTTGACCCAAAAAAAACTTCTAAAAAATTTTGACCCAAAAAAATTTTGAGCCAAAAAAAAGTTACAAAAAAATTTTGACCCAAAAAAAACTTCGAAAAAATTTTGACCCAAAAAAATTTTGACCCAAAAAAAAGTTTGAAAAACTTTGGGACCAAAAAAATTTTGACCCAAAAAAAAGTTCGAAAAATTTTGGGACCAAAAAAATTTTGACCCAAAAAAAAGTTAGAAAAATTTTGGGACCAAAAAAATTTTGACCAAAAAAAAAAGTTCGAAAAATATTGAACCCAAAAAAAACTTCGAAACAATTTTGAGCCATAAAAAAGTTTGAAAAATTTTGGGACCAAAAAAAATTTGAGCCAAAAAAAAGTTTGAAAAATTTTGGGACCAAAAAAATTTTGACCAAAAAAAAGTTACAAAAAAATTTTGACCCAAAAAAAACTTTGAAAAAATTTTGACCCAAAAAAATTTTGAGCCAAAAAAAAGTTTGAAAAATTTTGGGAGCAAAACAATTTGAACCAAAAAAAACTTCTAAAAAATTTTGACCCAAAAAAATTTTGACCCAAAAAAAACTTCTAAAAAAATTTGACCCAAAAAAAACTTCTAAAAAATTTTGACCCAAAAAAATTTTGAGCCAAAAAAAAGTTACAAAAATTTTGGGAACAAAAAAATTTTGACCCAAAAAAAACTTCGAAAAAATTTTGACCCAAAGAAATTTTGAGCCAAAAAAAAGTTTGAAAAACTTTGGGACCAAAAAAATTTTGACCCAAAAAAAAGTTCGAAAAATTTCGGGACCAAAAAAATTTTGACCCAAAAAAAAGTTAGAAAAATTTTGGGACCAAAAAAATTTTGACCAAAAAAAAAAGTTTGAAAAATATTGAACCCAAAAAAAACTTCGAAACAATTTTGAGCCATAAAAAAGTTTGAAAAATTTTGGGACCAAAAAAATTTTGACCCAAAAAAAAGTTTGAAAAATTTTGGGACCAAAAAAATTTTGACCAAAAAAAAAAGTTTGAAAAATTTTGGGACCCAAAAAAGTTTGAGCCAAAAAAAAGTTTGAAAAATTTTGGGACCAAAAAATGTTTGAGCCAAAAAAAAAGTTCGAAAAATTTTGGGATCAAAAAAATTTTGACCCAAAAATAAGTTCGAAAAATTTTTGGGCCAAAAAAAAGTTCGAAAAATTTTGGTACCAAAAACATTTTGAACCAAAAAAAAGTTTGAAAAATTTTGGGACCAAAAAAATTTTGACCCAAAAAAAGTTCGAAAAAATTTTGACCCAAAAAAAATTTGAGCCAAAAAAAAGTTCGAAAAATCTTGGGACCAAAAAAATTTTGATCCAAAAAAAAGTTCGAAAAATTTTGGGAGCAAAACAATTTGAACCAAAAAAAACTTCTAAAAAATTTTGACCCAAAAAAATTTTGAGCCAAAAAAAAGTTACAAAAATTTTGGGAACAAAAAAATTTTGACCCAAAAAAAACTTCTAAAAGAATTTGACCCAAAAAAAACTTCTAAAAAATTTTGACCCAAAAAAATTTTGAGCCAAAAAAAAGTTACAAAAAAATTTTGACCCAAAAAAAACTTCGAAAAAATTTTGACCCAAAAAAATTTTGACCCAAAAAAAAGTTTGAAAAACTTTGGGACCAAAAAAATTTTGACCCAAAAAAAAGTTCGAAAAATTTTGGGACCAAAAAAATTTTGACCCAAAAAAAAGTTAGAAAAATTTTGGGACCAAAAAAATTTTGACCAAAAAAAAAAGTTAGAAAAATTTTGGGACCAAAAAAATTTTTAACCCAAAAAAAAAGTTCGAAAAATATTGAACCCAAAAAAAACTTCGAAACAATTTTGAGCCATAAAAAAGTTTGAAAAATTTTGGGACCAAAAAAAATTTGAGCCAAAAAAAAGTTTGAAAAATTTTGGGACCAAAAAAATTTTGACCAAAAAAAAGTTACAAAAAAATTTTGACCCAAAAAAAACTTTGAAAAAATTTTGACCCAAAAAAATTTTGAGCCAAAAAAAAGTTTGAAAAATTTTGGGAGCAAAACAATTTGAACCAAAAAAAACTTCTAAAAAATTTTGACCCAAAAAAATTTTGAGCCAAAAAAAAGTTACAAAAATTTTGGGAACAAAAAAATTTTGACCCAAAAAAAACTTCTAAAAAAATTTGACCCAAAAAAAACTTCTAAAAAATTTTGACCCAAAAAAATTTTGAGCCAAAAAAAAGTTACAAAAATTTTGGGAACAAAAAAATTTTGACCCAAAAAAAACTTCGAAAAAATTTTGACCCCAAAAAATTTTGAGCCAAAAAAAAGTTTGAAAAACTTTGGGACCAAAAAAATTTTGACCCAAAAAAAAGTTCGAAAAATTTCGGGACCAAAAAAATTTTGACCCAAAAAAAAGTTAGAAAAATTTTGGGACCAAAAAAATTTTGACCAAAAAAAAAAGTTAGAAAAATTTTGGGACCAAAAAAATTTTGACCCAAAAAAAAGTTTGAAAAATATTGAACCCAAAAAAAACTTCGAAACAATTTTGAGCCATAAAAAAGTTTGAAAAATTTTGGGACCAAAAAAATTTTGACCCAAAAAAAAGTTTGAAAAATTTTGGGACCAAAAAAATTTTGACCAAAAAAAAAAGTTTGAAAAATTTTGGGACCCAAAAAAGTTTGAGCCAAAAAAAAGTTTGAAAAATTTTGGGACCAAAAAATGTTTGAGCCAAAAAAAAAGTTCGAAAAATTTTGGGATCAAAAAAATTTTGACCCAAAAATAAGTTCGAAAAATTTTTGGGCCAAAAAAAAGTTCGAAAAATTTTGGTACCAAAAACATTTTGAACCAAAAAAAAGTTTGAAAAATTTTGGGACCAAAAAAATTTTGACCCAAAAAAAGTTCGAAAAAATTTTGACCCAAAAAAAATTTGAGCCAAAAAAAAGTTCGAAAAATCTTGGGACCAAAAAAATTTTGATCCAAAAAAAAGTTCGAAAAATTTTGGGAGCAAAACAATTTGAACCAAAAAAAACTTCTAAAAAATTTTGACCCAAAAAAATTTTGAGCCAAAAAAAAGTTACAAAAATTTTGGGAACAAAAAAATTTTGACCCAAAAAAAACTTCTAAAAAAATTTGACCCAAAAAAAACTTCTAAAAAATTTTGACCCAAAAAAATTTTGAGCCAAAAAAAAGTTACAAAAAAATTTTGACCCAAAAAAAACTTCGAAAAAATTTTGACCCAAAAAAATTTTGACCCAAAAAAAAGTTTGAAAAACTTTGGGACCAAAAAAATTTTGACCCAAAAAAAAGTTCGAAAAATTTTGGGACCAAAAAAATTTTGACCCAAAAAAAAGTTAGAAAAATTTTGGGACCAAAAAAATTTTTAACCCAAAAAAAAAGTTCGAAAAATATTGAACCCAAAAAAAACTTCGAAACAATTTTGAGCCATAAAAAAAGTTTGAAAAATTTTGGGACCAAAAAAAATTTGAGCCAAAAAAAAGTTTGAAAAATTTTGGGACCAAAAAAAGTTTGAGCCAAAAAAAAGTTTGAAAAATTTTGGGACCAAAAAATGTTTGAGCCAAAAAAAAAGTTCGAAAAATTTTGGGATCAAAAAAATTTTGACCCAAAAATAAGTTCAAAAAATTTTTGGGCCAAAAAAAAGTTCGAAAAATTTTGGTACCAAAAACATTTTGAGCCAAAAAAAAAGTTTGAAAAATTTTGGGACCAAAAAAATTTTGACCCAAAAAAAAACTCCAAAAAATTTTGACCAAAAAAAAAGTTCGAAAAATTTTGGGACCAAAAAAATTTTGACCCAAAAAAAGTTCGAAAAAATTTTGACCCAAAAAAAATTTGAGCCAAAAAAAAGTTCGAAAAATCTTGGGACCAAAAAAATTTTGACCCAAAAAAAAGTTCGAAAAATTTTGGGAGCAAAACAATTTGAACCAAAAAAAACTTCTAAAAAAATTTGACCCAAAAAAATTTTGAGCCAAAAAAAAGTTACAAAAATTTTGGGAAAAAAAAAATTTTGACCCAAAAAAAACTTCGAAAAAATTTTGACCCAAAAAAATTTTGAGCCAAAAAAAAGTTTGAAAAACTTTGGGACCAAAAAAATTTTGACCCAAAAAAAAAGTTCGAAAAATTTTGGGACCAAAAAAATTTTGACCCAAAAAAAAGTTAGAAAAATTTTGGGACCAAAAAAATTTTGACCAAAAAAAAAAGTTAGAAAAATTTTGGGACCAAAAAAATTTTTAACCCAAAAAAAAAGTTCGAAAAATATTGAACCCAAAAAAAACTTCGAAACAATTTTGAGCCATAAAAAAAGTTTGAAAAATTTTGGGACCAAAAAAAATTTGAGCCAAAAAAAAGTTTGAAAAATTTTGGGACCAAAAAAAGTTTGAGCCAAAAAAAAGTTTGAAAAATTTTGGGACCAAAAAATGTTTGAGCCAAAAAAAAAGTTCGAAAAATTTTGGGATCAAAAAAATTTTGAGCCAAAAAAAAAGTTTGAAAAATTTTGGGACCAAAAAAATTTTGACCCAAAAAAAAACTCCAAAAAATTTTGACCAAAAAAAAAGTTCGAAAAATTTTGGGACCAAAAAAATTTGAGCCAAAAAAAAGTTCGAAAAATCTTGGGACCAAAAAAATTTTGACCCAAAAAAAGTTCGAAAAAATTTTGACCCAAAAAAAATTTGAGCCAAAAAAAAGTTCGAAAAATCTTGGGACCAAAAAAATTTTGACCCAAAAAAAAGTTCGAAAAATTTTGGGAGCAAAACAATTTGAACCAAAAAAAACTTCTAAAAAAATTTGACCCAAAAAAATTTTGAGCCAAAAAAAAGTTACCAAACTTTTGGGAACAAAAAAATTTTGACCCAAAAAAAACTTCTAAAAAATTTTGAGCCAAAAAAAACTTCTAAAAAATTTTGACCCAAAAAAATTTTGAGCCAAAAAAAAGTTACAAAAATTTTGGGAACAAAAAAATTTTGACCCAAAAAAAACTTCGAAAAAATTTTGACCCAAAAAAATTTTGAGCCAAAAAAAAGTTTGAAAAACTTTGGGACCAAAAAAATTTTGACCCAAAAAAAAGTTTGAAAAATTTTGGGACCAAAAAAAGTTTGAGCCAAAAAAAAGTTTGAAAAATTTTGGGACCAAAAAAAGTTTGAGCCAAAAAAAAGTTCGAAAAATTTTGGGATCAAAAAAATTTTGACCCAAAAATAAGTTCGAAAAATTTTTGGGCCAAAAAAAAGTTCGAAAAATTTTGGTACCAAAAACATTTTGAGCCAAAAAAAAGTTTGAAAAATTTTGGGACCAAAAAAATTTTGACCCAAAAAAAGTTCGAAAAAATTTTGACCCAAAAAAAAGTTTGAAAAACTTTGGGACCAAAAAAATTTTGACCCAAAAAAAAGTTCGAAATATTTTGGGACCAAAAAAATTTTGACCCAAAAAAAAGTTAGAAAAATTTTGGGACCAAAAAAATTTTGACCAAAAAAAAAATTAGAAAAATTTTGGGACCAAAAAAATTTTTAACCCAAAAAAAAAGTTCGAAAAATATTGAACCCAAAAAAAACTTCGAAACAATTTTGAGCCATAAAAAAAGTTTGAAAAATTTTGGGACCAAAAAAAATTTGAGCCAAAAAAAAGTTTGAAAAATTTTGGGACCAAAAAAAGTTTGAGCCAAAAAAAAAGTTTGAAAAATTTTGGGACCAAAAAATGTTTGAGCCAAAAAAAAAGTTCGAAAAATTTTGGGATCAAAAAAATTTTGACCCAAAAATAAGTTCAAAAAATTTTTGGGCCAAAAAAAAGTTCGAAAAATTTTGGTACCAAAAACATTTTGAGCCAAAAAAAAAGTTTGAAAAATTTTGGGACCAAAAAAATTTTGACCCAAAAAAAAACTCCAAAAAATTTTGACCAAAAAAAAAGTTCGAAAAATTTTGGGACCAAAAAAATTTTGACCCAAAAAAAGTTCGAAAAAATTTTGACCCAAAAAAAATTTGAGCCAAAAAAAAGTTCGAAAAATCTTGGGACCAAAAAAATTTTGACCCAAAAAAAAGTTCGAAAAATTTTGGGAGCAAAACAATTTGAACCAAAAAAAACTTCTAAAAAAATTTGACCCAAAAAAATTTTGAGCCAAAAAAAAGTTACAAAAATTTTGGGAACAAAAAAATTTTGACCCAAAAAAAACTTCTAAAAAATTTTGACCCAAAAAAAACTTCTAAAAAATTTTGACCCAAAAAAATTTTGAGCCAAAAAAAAGTTACAAAAATTTTGGGAACAAAAAAATTTTGACCCAAAAAAAACTTCGAAAAAATTTTGACCCAAAAAAATTTTGAGCCAAAAAAAAGTTTGAAAAACTTTGGGACCAAAAAAATTTTGACCCAAAAAAAAGTTTGAAAAATTTTGGGACCAAAAAAAGTTTGAGCCAAAAAAAAGTTTGAAAAATTTTGGGACCAAAAAATGTTTGAGCCAAAAAAAAGTTCGAAAAATTTTGGGATCAAAAAAATTTTGACCCAAAAATAAGTTCGAAAAATTTTTGGGCCAAAAAAAGTTCGAAAAATTTTGGTACCAAAAACATTTTGAGCCAAAAAAAAGTTTGAAAAATTTTGGGACCAAAAAAATTTTGACCCAAAAAAAGTTCGAAAAAATTTTGACCCAAAAAAAATTTGAGCCAAAAAAAAGTTCGAAAAATCTTGGGACCAAAAAAATTTTGACCCAAAAAAAAGTTCGAAAAATTTTGGGAGCAAAACAATTTGAACCAAAAAAAACTTCTAAAAAATTTTGACCCAAAAAAATTTTGAGCCAAAAAAAAGTTACAAAAATTTTGGGAACAAAAAAATTTTGACCCAAAAAAAACTTCTAAAAAATTTTGACCCAAAAAAAACTTCTAAAAAATTTTGACCCAAAAAAATTTTGAGCCAAAAAAAAGTTACAAAAATTTTGGGAACAAAAAAATTTTGACCCAAAAAAAACTTCGAAAAAATTTTGACCCAAAAACATTTTGAGCCAAAAAAAAGTTTGAAAAACTTTGGGACCAAAAAAATTTTGACCCAAAAAAAAGTTCGAAAAATTTTGGGACCAAAAAATTTTGACCCAAAAAAAAGTTAGAAAAATTTTGGGACCAAAAAAATTTTGACCAAAAAAAAAAGTTAGAAAAATTTTGGGACCAAAAAAATTTTGAGCCAAAAAAAAGTTCGAAAAATTTTGGGACCAAAAAAAATTTGAGCCAAAAAAAAGTTCGAAAAATTTTGAGACCAAAAAAATTTTGACCAAAAAAAAAGTTCGAAAAATTTTGGGACCAAAAAAAGTTTGAGCCAAAAAAAAGTTCGAAAAATTTTGGGACCAAAAAAATTTTGACCCAAAAAAAAGTTCGAAAAATTTTGGGACCAAAAAAAATTTGACCCAAAAAAAAGTTCGAAAAATTTTGGGACCAAAAAAAATTTGAGCCAAAAAAAAGTTCGAAAAATTTTGGGACCAAAAAAATTTTGAGCCAAAAAAAAGTGTGAAACATTTTGGGACCAAAAAAAGTTTGAGCCGAAAAAAAAGTTCAAAAAATTTTGGGATCAAAAAAATTTTCACCCAAAAAAAACTTCTAAAAAATTTTGACCCAAAAAAATTTTGAGCCAAAAAAAAGTTACAAAAATTTTGGGAACAAAAAAATTTTGACCCAAAAAAAAAGTTCGAAAAATTTTGGGACCAAAACAATTTTGAGCCAAAAAAAAGTTCGAAAAATTTTAGGGACCAAAAAAAATTTGAGCCAAAAAAAAGTTCGAAAAATTTTGAGACCAAAAAAATTTTGACCAAAAAAAAAGTTCGAAAAATTTTGGGACCAAAAAAATTTTGACCCAAAAAAAAGTTCGAAAAATATTGAACCCAAAAAAAACTTCGAAAAAATTTTGAGCCAAAAAAAAGTTCGAAAAATTTTGGGACCAAAAAAATTTTGAGCGAAAAAAAAGTTTGAAAAATTTTGGGACCAAAAAAATTTTAAGCCAAAAAAAAGTTCGGAAAAATTTTGGGACCAAAAAAATTTTGAGCCAAAAAAAAGTTCGAAAAAATTTTCACCTAAAAAAAAGTTCGAAAAATTTTGACCCAAAAAAAAATTCAAAAAATTTTGACCAAAAAAAAAGTTCGAAAAATTTTGGGACCAAAAAAATTTTGACCCAAAAAAAGTTCGAAAAAATTTTGACCCAAAAAAAATTTGAGCCAAAAAAAAGTTCGAAAAATTTTGGGAACAAAAAAATTTTGACCCAAAAAAAAAGTTCGAAAAATTTTGGGACCAAAACAATTTTGAGCCAAAAAAAAGTTCGAAAAATTTTGGGACCAAAAAAAATTTGAGCCAAAAAAAAGTTCGAAAAATTTTGAGACCAAAAACAATTTTGACCAAAAAAAAATTTCGAAAAATTTTGGGACCAAAAAAATTTTGACCCAAAAAAAAGTTCGAAAAATATTGAACCCAAAAAAAACTTCGAAAAAATTATGAGCCAAAAAAAAGTTCGAAAAATTTTGGGAACAAAAAAATTTTGAGCCAAAAAAGAGTTCGAAAAAATTTGTGACCAAAAAAATTTTGACCCAAAAAAAACTTCGAAAAATTTTGGGACCAAAAAAAAGTTTGACCAAAAAAAAGTTCGAAAAGTTTTGGGACCAAAAAAAATTTGAGCCAAAAAAAAGTTCGAAAAATTTTGAGACCAAAAAAATTTTGACCAAAAAAAAAGTTCGAAAAATTTTGGGACCAAAAAAAGTTTGAGCCAAAAAAAAGTTCGAAAAATTTTGGGACCAAAAAAATTTTGACCCAAAAAAAAGTTCGAAAAATTTTGGGACCAAAAAAAATTTGACCCAAAAAAAAGTTCGAAAAATTTTGGGACCAAAAAAAATTTGAGCCAAAAAAAAGTTCGAAAAATTTTGGGACCAAAAAAATTTTGAGCCAAAAAAAAGTGTGAAACATTTTGGGACCAAAAAAAGTTTGAGCCGAAAAAAAAGTTCAAAAAATTTTGGGATCAAAAAAATTTTCACCCAAAAAAAACTTCTAAAAAATTTTGACCCAAAAAAATTTTGAGCCAAAAAAAAGTTACAAAAATTTTGGGAACAAAAAAATTTTGACCCAAAAAAAAAGTTCGAAAAATTTTGGGACCAAAACAATTTTGAGCCAAAAAAAAGTTCGAAAAATTTTAGGGACCAAAAAAAATTTGAGCCAAAAAAAAGTTCGAAAAATTTTGAGACCAAAAAAATTTTGACCAAAAAAAAAGTTCGAAAAATTTTGGGACCAAAAAAATTTTGACCCAAAAAAAAGTTCGAAAAATATTGAACCCAAAAAAAACTTCGAAAAAATTTTGAGCCAAAAAAAAGTTCGAAAAATTTTGGGACCAAAAAAATTTTGAGCGAAAAAAAAGTTTGAAAAATTTTGGGACCAAAAAAATTTTAAGCCAAAAAAAAGTTCGGAAAAATTTTGGGACCAAAAAAATTTTGAGCCAAAAAAAAGTTCGAAAAAATTTTCACCTAAAAAAAAGTTCGAAAAATTTTGACCCAAAAAAAACTTCAAAAAATTTTGACCAAAAAAAAAGTTCGAAAAATTTTGGGACCAAAAAAATTTTGACCCAAAAAAAGTTCGAAAAAATTTTGACCCAAAAAAAATTTGAGCCAAAAAAAAGTTCGAAAAATTTTGGGAACAAAAAAATTTTGACCCAAAAAAAAAGTTCGAAAAATTTTGGGACCAAAACAATTTTGAGCCAAAAAAAAGTTCGAAAAATTTTGGGACCAAAAAAAATTTGAGCCAAAAAAAAGTTCGAAAAATTTTGAGACCAAAAACAATTTTGACCAAAAAAAAAGTTCGAAAAATTTTGGGACCAAAAAAATTTTGACCCAAAAAAAAGTTCGAAAAATATTGAACCCAAAAAAAACTTCGAAAAAATTATGAGCCAAAAAAAAGTTCGAAAAATTTTGGGAACAAAAAAATTTTGAGCCAAAAAAGAGTTCGAAAAAATTTGTGACCAAAAAAATTTTGACCCAAAAAAAACTTCGAAAAATTTTGGGACCAAAAAAAAGTTTGACCAAAAAAAGTTCGAAAAGTTTTGGGACCAAAAAAATTTTGACAAAAGAAAAAGTTCGAAAAAATATTGACCCAAAAAATGTTTGAGCCAAAAAAAATTTCGAAAAATTTTGAGACCAAAAAAAATTTGACCCAAAAAAAAGTTCGAAAAATTTTGGGACCAAAAAAAATTTGACACAAAAAAAAGTTTGAAATATTTTGGGTCTCCAGAATCACATACCGCGGGTCTACGTTTTTTTCTGATTTGGGTCAAAAATTGAAAAGTGCTTTTTGTCACATTTCTGAGCAAAATTTGGCCCAATTTACCATGCCCATGCATTTTCCCACTCGTTTGAGTAATTTTTCATGGAAAAAAAAAAGGTTTCATGAATGGTCAAAATTTTCACCAGAATCACATACGGCGGGTCTACGTTTTTTTCTGATTTGGGTCAAAAATTGAAAAGTGCTTGTTGTCACATTTCTGAGCAAAATTTGGCCCAATTTACCATGCCCATGCATATTCCCACTTGTTTGAGTAATTTTTCATGGAAAAAACAAGGTTTCATGAATGGTCAAAATTTTCACCAGAATCACATACCGCGGGGTCTACGTTTTTTTCTGATTTGGGTCAAAAATTGAAAAGTGCTTTTTGTCACATTTCTGAGCAAAATTTGACCCAATTTACCATGCCCATGCATTTTCCCACTCGTTCGAGTAATTTGTCATGGAAAAAACAAGGTTTCATGAATGGTCAAAATTTTCACCAGAATCACGTACCGCGGGTCTACGTTTTTTTCTGATTTGGGTCAAAAATTGAAAAGTGCTTTTTGTCACATTTCTGAGCAAAATTTGGTCCAATTTACCATGCCCATGCATTTTCCCACTTGTTTGAGTAATTTTTCATGGAAAAAACAAGGTTTCATGAATGATCACACTTTTCACCAGAATCACATACCGCGGGTCTACGTTTTTTCTGATTCGGGTCAAAAATTGAAAAGTGCTTGTTGTCACATTTCTGAGCAAAATTTGGCCCAATTTACCATGCCCATGCATTTTCCCACTCGTTTGAGTAATTTTTCATGGAAAAAACAAGGTTTCATGAATGGTCAAAATTTTCACCAGAATCACATACCGCGGGTCTACGTTTTTTTCTGATTTGGGTCAAAAATTGAAAAGTGCTTTTTGTCACATTTCTGAGCAAAATTTTGCCCAATTTACCATGCCCATGCATTTTCCCACTCGTTTGAGTAATTTTTCATGGAAAAAACAAGGTTTCATGAATGGTCAAAATTTTCAACAGAATCACATATCGCGAATCTACGTTTTTTTCTGATTTGGGTTAAAAATTGAAAAGTGCTTTTTGTCACATTTCTGAGAAAAATTTGTCCCAATTTACCATGCCCATGCATATTCCCACTTGTTTGAGTAATTTTTCATGGAAAAAACAAGGTTTCATGAATGGTCAAAATTTTCACCAGAATCACATACCGCGGGGTCTACGTTTTTTTCTGATTTGGGTCAAAAATTGAAAAGTGCTTTTTGTCACATTTCTGAGCAAAATTTGACCCAATTTACCATGCCCATGCATTTTCCCACTTGTTTGAGTAATTTTTCATGGAATAAACAAAGTTTCATGAATGGTCAAAATTTTCACCAGAATCACATACCGCGGGTCTACGTTTTTTTCTGATTTGGGTCAAAAATTTAAAAGTGCTTTTTGTCACGTTTCTGAGCAAAATTTGGCCCAATTTACCATGCCCATGCATTTTCCCACTCGTTCGAGTAATTTGTCATGGAAAAAACAAGGTTTCATGAATGGTCAAAATTTTCACCAGAATCACATACCGTGGGTCTACGTTTTTTTCTGATTTGGGTCAAAAATTGAAAAGTGCTTTTTGTCACATTTCTGAGCAAAATTTGGTCCAATTTACCATGCCCATGCATATTCCCACTTGTTTGAGTAATTTTTCATGGAAAAAACAAGGTTTCATGAATGGTCAAAATTTTCACCAGAATCACATACCGCGAATCTACGTTTTTCTCTGATTTGGGTCAAAAATTGAAAAGTGCTTTTTGTCACGTTTCTGATCAAAATTTGGCCCAATTTACCATGCCCATGCATTTTCCCACTCGTTTGAGTAATTTGTCATGGAAAAAACAAGGTTTCATGAATGGTCAAAATTTTCAACAGAATCACATACAGCCGGTCTACGTTTTTTTCTGATTTGGGACAAAAATTGAAAAGTGCTTGTTGTCACATTTCTGAGCAAAATTTGGCCCAATTTACCATGCCCATGCATTTTCCCACTTGTTTGAGTAATTTTTCATGGAAAAAACAAGGTTTCATGAATGGTCAAAATTTTCACCAGAATCACACACCGCGGGTCTACGTTTTTTTCTGATTTGGGTCAAAAATTGAAAAGTGCTTTTTGTCACGTTTCTGAGCAAAATTTGGCCCAATTTACCATGCCCATGCTTTTTCCCACTCGTTTGAGTAATTTGTCATGGAAAAAACAAGGTTTCATGAATGGTCAAAATTTCCAATAGAATCACATACCGCGGGTCTACGTTTTTTTCTGATTTGAGTTAAAAATTGAAAAGTGCTTTTTGTCAAATTTCTGAGCAAAATTTGGCCCAATTTACCATGCCCATGCATTTTCCCACTCGTTTGAGTAATTTTTCATGGAAAAAACAAGGTTTCATGAATGGTCAAAATTTTCACCAGAATCACATACCGCGGGTCTACGTTTTTTTCTGATTTGGGTCAAAAATTGAAAAGTGCTTTTTGTCACATTTCTGAGCAAAATTTGGCCCAATTTACCATGCCCATGCATTTTCCCACTCGTTTGAGTAATTTTTCATGGAAAAAACAAGGTTTCATGAATGGTCAAAATTTTCACCAGAATCACATACCGCGGGTCTAACTTTTTTTCTGATTTAGGTCAAAAATTGAAAAGTGCCTTTTGTCACATTTCTGAGCAAAATTTGGCCCAATTTACCATGCCCATGCATTTTCCCACTCGTTTGAGTAATTTTTCATGGAAAAAACAAGGTTTCATGAATGGTCAAAATTTTCACCAGAATCACATACCGCGGGTCTACGTTTTTTTCTGATTTGGGTCAAAAATTGAAAAGTGCTTTTTGTCACATTTCTGAGCAAAATTTGGCCCAATTTACCATGCCCATGCTTTTTCCCACTCGTTTGAGTAATTTGTCATGGAAAAAACAAGGTTTCATGAATGGTCAAAATTTCCAAAAGAATCACATACCGCGGGTCTACGTTTTTTTCTGATTTGGGTCAAAAATTGAAAAGTGCTATTTGTCACGTTTCTGAGCAAAATTTGGCCCAATTAACCATGCCCATGCATTTTCCCACTCGTTTGAGTAATTTGTCATATAAAAAACAAGGTTTCATGAATGGTCAAAATTTTCACCAGAATCACATACCGCGGGTCTACGTTTTTTTCTGATTTGGGTCAAAAATTGAAAAGTGCTTTTTGTCACATTTCTGAGCAAAATTTCGCCCAATTTACCATGCCCATGCATTTTCCCACTCGTTTGAGTAATTTTTCATGGAAAAAACAAGGTTTCATGAATGGTCAAAATTTTCACCAGAATCACATACCGCGGGTCTACGTTTTTTTCTGATTTGGGTCAAAAATTGAAAAGTGCTTTTTGTCACATTTCTGAGCAAAATTTGGCCCAATTTACCATGCCCATGCATTTTCCCACTCGTTTGAGTAATTTGTCATGGAAAAAACAAGGTTTCATGAATGGTCAAAATTTTCACCAGAATCACATACCGCGGGTCTACGTTTTTTCTGATTTGAGTCAAAAATTGAAAAGTGCTTTTTGTCAAATTTCTGAGCAAAATTTGGGCCAATTTACCATGCCCATGCATTTTCCCACTCGTTTGAGTAATTTTTCATGGAAAAAACAAGGTTTCATGAATGGTCAAAATTTTCACCAGAATCACATACCGCGGGTCTACGTTTTTTTCTGATTTGGGTCAAAAATTGAAAAGTGCTTTTTGTCACATTTCTGAGCAAAATTTGGCCCAATTTACCATGCCCATGCATTTTCCCACTCGTTTGAGTAATTTTTCATGGAAAAAACAAGGTTTCATGAATGGTCAAAATTTTCAACAGAATCACATACCGCGAATCTACGTTTTTTTCTGATTTGGGTTAAAAATTTAAAAGTGCTTTTTGTCACATTTCTGAGAAAAATTTGGCCCAATTTACCATGCCCATGCATATTCCCACTTGTTTGAGTAATTTTTCATGGAAAAAACAAGGTTTCATGAATGGTCAAAATTTTCACCAGAATCACATACCGCGGGGTCTACGTTTTTTTCTGATTTGGGTCAAAAATTGAAAAGTGCTTTTTGTCACATTTCTGAGCAAAATTTGGCCCAATTTACCATGCCCATGCATTTTCCCACTCGTTTGAGTAATTTTTCATGGAAAAAACAAGGTTTCATGAATGGTCAAAATTTTCAACAGAATCACATACCGCGAATCTACGTTTTTTTCTGATTTGGGTTAAAAATTGAAAAGTGCTTTTTGTCACATTTCTGAGAAAAATTTGGCCCAATTTACCATGCCCATGCATATTCCCACTTGTTTGAGTAATTTTTCATGGAAAAAACAAGGTTTCATGAATGGTCAAAATTTTCACCAGAATCACATACCGCGGGGTCTACGTTTTTTTCTGATTTGGGTCAAAAATTGAAAAGTGCTTTTTGTCACGTTTCTGAGCAAAATTTGGCCCAATTTACCATGCCCATGCATTTTCCCACTCGTTCGAGTAATTTGTCATGGAAAAAACAAGGTTTCATGAATGGTCAAAATTTTCACCAGAATCAAATACCGTGGGTCTACGTTTTTTTCTGATTTGGGTCAAAAATTGAAAAGTGCTTTTTGTCACATTTCTGAGCAAAATTTGGCCCAATTTACCATGCCCATGCATTTTCCCACTTGTTTGAGTAATTTTTCATGGAAAAAACAAGGTTTCATGAATGATCACACTTTTCACCAGAATCACATACCGCGGGTCTACGTTTTTTTCTGATTTGGGTCAAAAATTGAAAAGTGCTTTTTGTCACATTTCTGAGCAAAATTTGGCCCAATTTACCATGCCCATGCATTTTCCCACTTGTTTGAGTAATTTTTCATGGAAAAAACAAGGTTTCATGAATGGTCAAAATTTTCAACAGAATCACATACAGCCGGTCTACGTTTTTTTCTGATTTGGGACAAAAATTGAAAAGTGCTTGTTGTCACATTTCTGAGCAAAATTTGGCCCAATTTACCATGCCCATGCATTTTCCCACTCGTTCGAGTAATTTGTCATGGAAAAAACAAGGTTTCATGAATGGTCAAAATTTTCACCAGAATCACATACCGTGGGTCTACGTTTTTTTCTGATTTGGGTCAAAAATTGAAAAGTGCTTTTTGTCACATTTCTGAGCAAAATTTGGTCCAATTTACCATGCCCATGCATTTTCCCACTTGTTTGAGTAATTTTTCATGGAAAAAACAAGGTTTCATGAATGATCACAATTTTCACCAGAATCACATACCGCGGGTCTACGTTTTTTTCTGATTTGGGTCAAAAATTGAAAAGTGCTTTTTGTCACATTTCTGAGCAAAATTTGGCCCAATTTACCATGCCCATGCATTTTCCCACTCGTTTGAGTAATTTGTCATGGAAAAAACAAGGTTTCATGAACGGTCAAAATTTTCAACGGAATCACATACCGCGGGTCTACGTTTTTTTCTGATTTGGGACAAAAATTTAAAAGTGCTTGTTGTCACATTTCTGAGCAAAATTTGGCCCAATTTACCATGCCCATGCATTTTCCCACTTGTTTGAGTAATTTTTCATGGAAAAAACAAGGTTTCATGAATGATCACAATTTTCACCAGAATCACATACCGGGGGTCTACGTTTTTTTCTGATTTGGGTCAAAAATTGAAAAGTGCTTTTTGTCACGTTTCTGAGCAAAATTTGGCCCAATTTACCATGCCCATGCATTTTCCCACTCGTTTGAGTAATTTTTCATGGAAAAAACAAGGTTTCATGAATGGTCAAAATTTTCACCAGAATCACATACCGCGGGTCTACGTTTTTTTCTGATTTGGGTCAAAAATTGAAAAGTGCTTTTTGTCACATTTCTGAGCAAAATTTTGCCCAATTTACCATGCCCATGCATTTTCCCACTCGTTTGAGTAATTTTTCATGGAAAAAACAAGGTTTCATGAATGGTCAAAATTTTCAACAGAATCACATATCGCGAATCTACGTTTTTTTCTGATTTGGGTTAAAAATTGAAAAGTGCTTTTTGTCACATTTCTGAGCAAAATTTGGCCCAATTTACCATGCCCATGCATATTCCCACTTGTTTGAGTAATTTTTCATGGAAAAAACAAGGTTTCATGAATGGTCAAAATTTTCACCAGAATCACATACCGCGGGGTCTACGTTTTTTTCTGATTTGGGTCAAAAATTGAAAAGTGCTTTTTGTCACATTTCTGAGCAAAATTTGACCCAATTTACCATGCCCATGCATTTTCCCACTTGTTTGAGTAATTTTTCATGGAATAAACAAAGTTTCATGAATGGTCAAAATTTTCACCAGAATCACATACCGCGGGTCTACGTTTTTTTCTGATTTGGGTCAAAAATTTAAAAGTGCTTTTTGTCACGTTTCTGAGCAAAATTTGGCCCAATTTACCATGCCCATGCATTTTCCCACTCGTTCGAGTAATTTGTCATGGAAAAAACAAGGTTTCATGAATGGTCAAAATTTTCACCAGAATCACATACCGTGGGTCTACGTTTTTTTCTGATTTGGGTCAAAAATTGAAAAGTGCTTTTTGTCACATTTCTGAGCAAAATTTGGTCCAATTTACCATGCCCATGCATATTCCCACTTGTTTGAGTAATTTTTCATGGAAAAAACAAGGTTTCATGAATGGTCAAAATTTTCACCAGAATCACATACCGCGAATCTACGTTTTTCTCTGATTTGGGTCAAAAATTGAAAAGTGCTTTTTGTCACGTTTCTGATCAAAATTTGGCCCAATTTACCATGCCCATGCATTTTCCCACTCGTTTGAGTAATTTGTCATGGAAAAAACAAGGTTTCATGAATGGTCAAAATTTTCAACAGAATCACATACAGCCGGTCTACGTTTTTTTCTGATTTGGGACAAAAATTGAAAAGTGCTTGTTGTCACATTTCTGAGCAAAATTTGGCCCAATTTACCATGCCCATGCATTTTCCCACTTGTTTGAGTAATTTTTCATGGAAAAAACAAGGTTTCATGAATGGTCAAAATTTTCACCAGAATCACATCTACGTTTTTTTCTGATTTGGGTCAAAAATTGAAAAGTGCTTTTTGTCACGTTTCTGAGCAAAATTTGGCCCAATTTACCATGCCCATGCATTTTCCCACTCGTTCGAGTAATTTGTCATGGAAAAAACAAGGTTTCAAGAATGGTCAAAATTTTCACCAGAATCACATACCGTGGGTCTACGTTTTTTTCTGATTTGGGTCAAAAATTGAAAAGTGCTTTTTGTCACATTTCTGAGCAAAATTTGGCCCAATTTACCATGCCCATGCATATTCCCACTTGTTTGATTAATTTTTCATGGAAAAAACAAGGTTTCATGAATGGTCAAAATTTTCACCAGAATCACATACCGCGAATCTATGTTTTTTTCTGATTTGGGTCAAAAATTGAAAAGTGCTTTTTGTCACATTTCTGAGCAAAATTTGGCCCAATTTACCATGCCCATGCATTTTCCCACTCGTTTGAGTAATTTGTCATGGAAAAAACAAGGTTTCATGAATGGTCAAAATTTTCAACAGAATCACATACAGCCGGTCTACGTTTTTTTCTGATTTGGGACAAAAATTGAAAAGTGCTTGTTGTCACATTTCTGAGCAAAATTTGGCCCAATTTACCATGCCCATGCATTTTCCCACTTGTTTGAGTAATTTTTCATGGAAAAAACAAGGTTTCATGAATGGTCAAAATTTTCAACAGAATCACATCTACGTTTTTTTCTGATTTGGGTCAAAAATTGAAAAGTGCTTTTTGTCACGTTTCTGAGCAAAATTTTGCCCAATTTACCATGCCCATGCATTTTCCCACTCGTTCGAGTAATTTGTCATGGAAAAAACAAGGTTTCAAGAATGGTCAAAATTTTCACCAGAATCACATACCTTGGGTCTACGTTTTTTTCTGATTTGGGTCAAAAATTGAAAAGTGCTTTTTGTCACATTTCTGAGCAAAATTTGGCCCAATTTACCATGCCCATGCATATTCCCACTTGTTTGATTAATTTTTCATGGAAAAAACAAGGTTTCATGAATGGTCAAAATTTTCACCAGAATCACATACCGCGAATCTATGTTTTTTTCTGATTTGGGTCAAAAATTGAAAAGTGCTTTTTGTCACGTTTCTGAGCAAAATTTGGCCAAATTTACCATGCCCATGCATTTTCTCACTCGTTTGAGTAATTTGTCATGGAAAAAACAAGATTTCATGAATGGTCAAAATTTTCACCAGAATCACATACCGCGGGTCTACGTTTTTTTCTGATTTGGGTCAAAAATTGAAAAGTGCTTTTTGTCACATTTCTGAGCAAAATTTGGCCCAATTTACCATGCCCATGCATTTTCCCACTCATTTGAGTCATTTTTCATGAAAAAAAACAAGGTTTCATGAATGGTCAAAATTTTCAACAGAATCACATACGTTCTACGTTTTTTTCTGATTTGGGTCAAAAATTGAAAAGTGCTTTTTGTCACATTTCTGAGCAAAATTTGGCCACATTTACCATGCCCATGCATTTTCCCACTCGTTTGAGTAATTTTTCATGGAAAAAACAAGGTTTCATGAATGGTCAAAATTTTCACCAGAATCACATACCGCGAATCTACGTTTTTTTCTGATTTGGGTCAAAAATTGAAAAGTGCTTTTTGTCACATTTCTGAGCAAAATTTGTCCCAATTTACCATGCCCATGCATATTCCCACTTGTTTGAGTAATTTTTCATGGAAAAAACAAGGTTTCATGAATGGTCAAAATTTTCACCAGAATCACATACCGCGGGTCTACGTTTTTTTCTGATTTGGGTCAAAAATTGAAAAGTGCTTTTTGTCACATTTCTGAGCAAAATTTGGCCCAATTTACCATGCCCATGCATTTTCCCACTTGTTTGAGTAATTTTTCATGGAAAAAACAAGGTTTCATGAATGGTCAAAATTTTCACCAGAATCACATACCGTGGGTCTACGTTTTTTTCTGATTTGGGTCAAAAATTGAAAAGTGCTTTTTGTCACATTTCTGAGCAAAATTTGGTCCAATTTACCATGCCCATGCATTTTCCCACTTGTTTGAGTAATTTTTCATGGAAAAAACAAGGTTTCATGAATGATCACAATTTTCACCAGAATCACATACCGCGGGTCTACGTTTTTTTCTGATTTGGGTCAAAAATTGAAAAGTGCTTTTTGTCACATTTCTGAGCAAAATTTGGCCCAATTTACCATGCCCATGCATTTTCCCACTCGTTTGAGTAATTTGTCATGGAAAAAACAAGGTTTCATGAACGGTCAAAATTTTCAACGGAATCACATACCGCGGGTCTACGTTTTTTTCTGATTTGGGACAAAAATTGAAAAGTGCTTTTTGTCACGTTTCTGAGCAAAATTTGGCCCAATTTACCATGCCCATGCATTTTCCCACTTGTTTGAGTAATTTTTCATGGAAAAAACAAGGTTTCATGAATGGTCAAAATTTTCACCAGAATCACATACCGCGGGTCTACGTTTTTTTCTGATTTGGGTCAAAAATCGAAAAGTGCTTTTTGTCACATTTCTGAGCAAAATTTGGCCCAATTTACCATGCCCATGCATTTTGCCACTCGTTTGAGTAATTTTTCATGGAAAAAAATAGGTTTCATGAATGGTCAAAATTTTCACCAAAATGACATACCGCGGGTCTACGTTTTTTTCTGATTTGGGTCAAAAATTGAAAAGTGCCTTTTGACACATTTCTGAGCAAAATTTGTCCCACTTTTCCATGCCCATGCATTTTCCCATTCATTTGATTCATTTTTCATGGAAAAAACAAGGTTTCATGATTGGTCAAAATTTTCACCAAAATGACATACCGCGGGTCTACGTTTTTTTCTGATTTGTGTCAAAAATTGAAAAGTGCTTTTTTTCACATTTCTGAGCAAAATTTGGTCCAATTTACCATGCCCATGCATTTTCCTACTCATTTGAGTCATTTTTCATGGAAAAAACAAGGTTTCATGAATGGTCACAATTTTCACCAAAATGACATACCGCGGGTCTACGTTTTTTTCTGATTTGGGTCAAAAATTGAAAAGTGCCTTTTGACACATTTCTGAGCAAAATTTGTCCCAATTTACCATGCCCGTGCATTTTCCCACTCGTTTAAGTCATTTTTTCATGGAAAAAACAAGGTTTCATGAATGGTCACAATTTTCACCAAATTGACATACCGCGGGTCTACGTTTTTTTCTGATTTGGGTCAAAAATTGAAAAGTGCCTTTTGACACATTTCTGAGCAAAATTTGTCCCAATTTACCATGCCCATGCATTTTCCCACTCATTTGAGTCATTTTTCATGAAAAAAACAAGGTTTCATGAATGGTCAAAATTTTCACCAAAATGACATACCGCGGGTCTACGTGTTTTTCTGATTTGGGTCAAAAATTGAAAAGTGCTTTTTTTCACATTTCTGAGCAAAACTTGTTCCAATTTTCCATGCCCATGCATTTTCCCACTCATTTCAGTCATTTTTCATGGAAAAAAACAAGGTTTTATGAATGGTCAAAATTTTCACCAAAATGACATACCGCGGGTCTACGTGTTTTTCTGATTTGGGTCAAAAATTGAAAAGTGCTTTTTTCACATTTCTGAGCAAAATTTGGTCCAATTTACCATGACCATGCATTTTCCCACTCATTTGAGTCATTTTTCATGGAAAAAACAAGGTTTCATGAATGGTCAAAATTTTCACCAAAATGACATACCGCGGGTCTACGTTTTTTTCTGATTTGGGTCAAAAATTTAACAGTGCCTTTTGTCACATTTCTGAGCAAAATTTGTCCCAATTTACCATGCCCGTGCATTTTCCCACTCGTTTAAGTCATTTTTCATGGAAAAAACAATGTTTCATGAATGGTCAAAATTTTCACCAAAATGACATACCGCGGGTCTACGTTTTTTTCTGATTTGGGTCAAAAATTGAAAAGTGCTTTTTGTCACATTTCTGAGCAAAATTTGTCCAAATTTACCATGCCCATGCATTTTCCCACTCATTTGAGTTATTTTTCATGGAAAAAACAAGGTTTCATGAATGGTCAAAATTTTCACCAAAATGACATACCGCGGGTCTACGTTTTTTTCTGATTTGGGTCAAAAATTGAAAAGTGCCTTTTGACACATTTCTGAGCAAAATTTGTCCCACTTTTCCATGCCCATGCATTTTCCCACTCATTTGATTCATTTTTCATGGAAAAAACAAGGTTTCATGATTGGTCAAAATTTTCACCAAAATGACATACCGCGGGTCTACGTTTTTTTCTGATTTGGGTCAAAAATTGAAAAGTGCTTTTTGTCACATTTCTGAGCAAAATTTGGCCCAATTTAACATGCCCATGCATTTTCTTACTCGTTTGAGTAATTTGTCATGGATAAAACAAGGTTTCATGAATGGTCAAAATTTTCACCAGAATCACATACCGCGTGTCTACGTTTTTTTCTGATTTGGGTCAAAAATTGAAAAGTGCTTTTTGTCACGTTTCTGAGCAAAATTTGGCCCAATTTACCATGCCCATGCATTTCCCACTTGTTTGAGTAATTTTTCATGGAAAAAACAAGGTTTCATGAATGGTCAAAATTTTCACCAAAATGACATACCGCGGGTCTACGTTTTTTTCTAATTTGGGTCAAAAATTGAAAAGTGCTTTTTGTCACATTTCTGAGCAAAATTTGGCCCAATTTACCATGCCCATGCATTTTCCCACTCGTTTGAGTACTTTGTCATGGAAAAAACAAGGTTTCATGAATGGACAAAATTTTCACCAGAATCACGTACCGCGGGTCTACGTTTTTTTCTGATTTGGGTCAAAAATTGAAAAGTGCTTTTTGTCACGTTTCTGAGCAAAATTTGGCCCAATTTACCATGCCCATGCATTTTGCCAGTCGTTTGAGTAATTTTTCATGGAAAAAACAAGGTTTCATGAATGGTCAAAATTTTCACCAGAATCACATACCGCGGGTCTACGTTTTTTTCTGATTTGTGTCAAAAATTGAAAAGTGCTTTTTTCACATTTCTGAGCAAAATTTGGTCCAATTTACCATGCCCATGCATTTTCCCACTCATTTGAGTCATTTTTCATGGAAAAAACAAGGTTTCATGAATGGTCAAAATTTTCACCAAAATGACATACCGCGGGTCTACGTTTTTTTCTGATTTGGGTCAAAAATTGAAAAGTGCTTTTTGTCACATTTCTGAGCAAAATTTGGCCGAATTTACCATGCCCATGCATTTTCCCACTCGTTTGAGTAATTTGTCATGGAAAAAACAAGGTTTCATGAATGGTCAAAATTTTCACCAGAATCACATACCGCGGGTCTACGTTTTTTTCTGATTTGGGTCAAAAATTGAAAAGTGCTTTTTGTCACGTTTCTGAGCAAAATTTGGCCCAACTTACCATGCCCATGCATTTTCCCACTTGTTTGAGTAATTTTTCATAGAAAAAACAAGGTTTCATGAATGGTCAAAATTTTCACCAGAATCACATACCGCGGGTCTACGTTTTTTTCTGATTTGGGTCAAAAATCGAAAAGTGCTTTTTGTCACATTTCTGAGCAAAATTTGGCCCAATTTACCATGCCCATGCATTTTGCCACTCGTTTGAGTAATTTGTCATGGATAAAACAAGGTTTCATGAATGGTCAAAATTTTCACCAGAATCACATACCGCGTATCTACGTTTTTTTCTGATTTGGGTCAAAAATTGAAAAGTGCTTTTTGTCACATTTCTGAGCAAAATTTGGCCCAATTTACCATGCCCATGCATTTTCCCACTCGTTTGAGTAATTTTTCATGGAAAAAACAAGGTTTCATGAATGGTCAAAATTTTCACCAGAATCACATACCGCGGGTCTACGTTTTTTTCTGATTTGGGTCAAAAATTGAAAAGTGCTTTTTGTCACATTTCTGAGCAAATTTGGCCCAATTTACCATGCCCATGCATTTTCCCACTCGTTTGAGTAATTTTTCATGGAAAAAACAAGGTTTCATGAATGGTCAAAATTTTCACCAGAATCACATACCGCGGGTCTACGTTTTTTTCTGATTTGGGTCAAAAATTGAAAAGTGCTTTTTGTCACATTTCTGAGCAAAATTTGGCCCAATTTAACATGCCCATGCATTTTCTTACTCGTTTGAGTAATTTGTCATGGATAAAACAAGGTTTCATGAATGGTCAAAATTTTCACCAGAATCACATACCGCGGGTCTACGTTTTTTTCTGATTTGGGTCAAAAATTGAAAAGTGCTTTTTGTCACATTTCTGAGCAAAATTTGGCCCAATTTACCATGCCCATGCATTTTCCCACTCGTTTGAGTAATTTGTCATGGAAAAAACAAGGTTTCATGAAGGGTCAAAATTTTCACCAGAATCACATACCGCGGTTCTACGTTTTTTTCTGATTTTGGTCAAAAATTGAAAAGTGCTTTTTGTCACATTTCTGAGCAAAATTTGGCCCAATTTACCATGCCCATGCATTTTCCCACTCGTTTGAGTAATTTGTCATGGAAAAAACAAGGTTTCATGAATGGTCAAAATTTTCACCAGAATCACATACCGCGGGTCTACGTTTTTTTCTGATTTGGGTCAAAAATTGAAAAGTGCTTTTTGTCACATTTCTGAGCAAAATTTGGCCCAATTTACCATGCCCATGCATTTTCCCACTCGTTTGAGTAATTTGTCATGGAAAAAACAAGGTTTCATGAAGGGTCAAAATTTTCAACAGAATCACATACCGCGGGTCTACGTTTTTTTCTGATTTGGGTCAAAAATTGAAAAGTGCTTTTTGTCACATTTCTGAGCAAAATTTGGCCCAATTTAACATGCCCATGCATTTTCTTACTCGTTTGAGTAATTTGTCATGGATAAAACAAGTTTTCATGAATGGTCAAAATTTTCACCAGAATCACATACCGCGGGTCTACGTTTTTTTCTGATTTGGGTCAAAAATTGAAAAGTGCTTTTTGTCACGTTTCTGAGCAACATTTGGCCCAATTTACCATGCCTATGCATTTTCCCACTCGTTTGAGTAATTTGTCATGGAAAAAACAAGATTTCATGAATGGTCAAAATTTTCACCAGAATCACATACCGCGGGTCTACGTTTTTTTCTGATTTGGGTAAAAAATTGAAAAGTGCTTTTTGTCACATTTCTGAGCAAAATTTGCCCCAATTTACCATGCCCATGCATTTTCCCACTCGTTTGAGTAATTTTTCATGGAAAAAACAAGGTTTCATGAATGGTCAAAATGTTCACCAGAATCACATACCGCGGGTCTACGTTTTTTTCTGATTTGGGTCAAAAATTGAAAAGTGCTTTTTGTCACATTTCTGAGCAAAATTTGGCCCAATTTACCATGCCCATGCATTTTCCCACTCGTTTGAGTAATTTTTCATGGAAAAAACAAGGTTTCATGAATGGTCAAAATTTTCACCAGAATCACATACCGCGGGTCTACGTTTTTTTCTGATTTGGGTCAAAAATTGAAAAGTGCTTTTTGTCACATTTCTGAGCAAAATTTGGCCCAATTTACCATGCCCATGCATTTTCCCACTTATTTGAGTAATTTTTCATGGAAAAAACAAGGTTTCATGAATGGTCAAAATTTTCACCAGAATCATATACCGCGCGGGTCTACGTTTTTTTCTGATTTGGGTCAAAAATTTAAAAGTGCTTTTTGTCACGTTTCTGAGCAAAATTTGGCCCAATTTACCATGCCCATGCATTTTGCCACTCGTTTGAGTAATTTTTCATGGAAAAAACAAGGTTTCATGAATGGTCAAAATTTTCACCAGAATCACATACCGCGGGTCTACGTTTTTTTCTGATTTGGGTCAAAAATTGAAAAGTGCTTTTTGTCACATTTCTGAGCAAAATTTGGCCCAATTTACCATGCCCATGCATTTTCCCACTCGTTTGAGTAATTTGTCATGGAAAAAACAAGGTTTCATGAATGGTCAAAATTTTCACCAGAATCACATACTGTGGGTCTACGTTTTTTTCTGATTTGGGTCAAAAATTGAAAAGTGCTTTTTGTCACATTTCTGAGCAAAATTTGGCCCAATTTACCATGCCCATGCATTTTCCCACTCGTTTGAGTAATTTGTCATGGAAAAAACAAGGTTTCATGAAGGGTCAAAATTTTCAACAGAATCACATACCGCGGGTCTACGTTTTTTTCTGATTTGGGTCAAAAATTGAAAAGTGCTTTTTGTCACATTTCTGAGCAAAATTTGGCCCAATTTAACATGCCCATGCATTTTCTTACTCGTTTGAGTAATTTGTCATGGATAAAACAAGTTTTCATGAATGGTCAAAATTTTCACCAGAATCACATACCGCGGGTCTACGTTTTTTTCTGATTTGGGTCAAAAATTGAAAAGTGCTTTTTGTCACGTTTCTGAGCAACATTTGGCCCAATTTACCATGCCTATGCATTTTCCCACTCGTTTGAGTAATTTGTCATGGAAAAAACAAGATTTCATGAATGGTCAAAATTTTCACCAGAATCACATACCGCGGGGTCTACGTTTTTTTCTGATTTGGGTCAAATATTGAAAAGTGCTTTTTGTCACGTTTCTGAGCAAAATTTGGCCCAATTTACCATGCCCATGCATTTTCCCACTTGTTTGAGTTATTTTTTCATGGAAAAAACAAGGTTTCATGAATGGTCAAAATTTTCACCAAAATGACATACCGCGGGTCTACGTTTTTTTCTGATTTGGGTAAAAAATTGAAAAGTGCTTTTTGTCACATTTCTGAGCAAAATTTGGCCCAATTTACCATGCCCATGCATTTTCCCACTCGTTTGAGTAATTTGTCATGGAAAAAACAAGGTTTCATGAATGGTCAAAATTTTCACCAGAATCACATACCGCGGGTCTACGTTTTTTCCTGATTTGGGTCAAAAATTGAAAAGTGCTTTTTGTCACATTTCTGAGCAAAATTTGGCCCAATTTACCATGCCCATGCATTTTCCCACTCGTTTGAGTAATTTGTCATGGAAAAAACAAGGATTCATGAATGGTAAAAAATTTTCACCAGAATCACATACCGCGGGTCTACGTTTTTTTCTGATTTGTGTCAAAAATTGAAAAGTGCTTTTTTTCACATTTCTGAGCAAAATTTGGTCCAATTTACCATGCCCATGCATTTCCCACTCATTTGAGTCATTTTTCATGAAAAAAACAAGTTATCATGAATGGTCAAAATTTTTGCCAAAATGACATACCGGGTCTACGTTTTTTTCTGATTTGTGTCAAAAATTGAAAAGTGCTTTTTTTCACATTTCTGAGCAAAATTTGGTCCCATTTACCATGCCCATGCATTTTCCCGCTCATTTCAGTCATTTTTCATGGAAAAAAAACAAGGTTTTATGAATGGTCAAAATTTTCACCAAAATGACATACCGCGGGTCTACGTGTTTTTCTGATTTGGGTCAAAAATTGAAAAGTGCTTTTTGTCACATTTCTGAGCAAAATTTGGTCAAATTTACCATGCCCATGCATTTTCCCACTCATTTGAGTCATTTTTCATGAAAAAAACAAGTTATCATGAATGGTCAAAATTTTTGCCAAAATGACATACCGCGGGTCTACGTTTTTTTCTGATTTGTGTCAAAAATTGAAAAGTGCCTTTTGACACATTTCTGAGCACAATTTGTCCCAATTTACCATGCCCATGCATTTTCCCACTCATTTGAGTCATTTTTCATGGAAAAAACAAGGTTTCATGAATGGTCAAAATTTTCACCAACATGACATACCGCGGGTCTACGTTTTTTTCTGATTTGTGTCAAAAATTTAAAAGTGCTTTTTTCACATTTCTGAGCAAAATTTGGTCCAATTTACCATGCCCATGCATTTTCCCACTCATTTCAGTCATTTTTCATGGAAAAAAAAAAGGATTTATGAATGGTCAAAATTTTTCACCAAAATGACATACCGCGGGGTCTACGTTATTTTCTGATTTGGGTCAAAAATTGAAAAGTGCTTTTTTTCACATTTCTGAGCAAAATTTGGTCCAATTTACCATGCCCATGCATTTTCCCACTCATTTGAGTCATTTTTCATGAAAAAAACAAGTTATCATGAATGGTCAAAATTTTTGCTAAAATGACATACTGCGGGTCTACGTGTTTTTCTGATTTGGGTCAAAAATTGAAAAGTGCTTTTTTCACATTTCTGAGCAAAATTTGGTCCAATTTACCATGCCCATGCATTTTCCCACTCATTTCAGTCATTTTTCATGGAAAAAAAACAAGGTTTTATGAATGGTCAAAATTTTCACCAAAATGACATACCGCGGGTCTACGTTTTTTTCTGATTTGGGTCAAAAATTGAAAAGTGCTTTTTGTCACATTTCTGAGCAAAATTTGTTCCAATTTACCATGCCCATGCATTTTCCCACTCATTTGAGTCATTTTTCATGGAAAAAACAAGGTTTCATGAATGGTCAAAATTTTTGCCAAAATGACATTCCGGGTCTACGTTTTTTTCTGATTTGGGTCAATAATTGAAAAGTGCTTTTTTCACATTTCTGAGCAAAATTTGGTCCAATTTACCATGCCCATGCATTTTCCCACTCATTTGAGTCATTTTTCATGGAAAAAACAAGGTTTCATGAATGGTCAAATTTTTTGCCAAAATGACATACCGCGGGTCTACGTTTTTTTTCTGATTTGGGTCATTTTGACACATTTCTGAGCAAAATTTGTCCCAATTTACCATGCCCATGCATTTTCCCACTCATTTGAGTCATTTTTCATGGAAAAAACAAGGTTTCATGAATGGTCAAAAATTTCACCAAAATGACATACCGCGGGTCTATGTTTTTTTCTGATTTGGGTCAAAAATTGAAAAGTGCCTTTTGTCACATTTCTGAGCAAAATTTGTCCCAATTTACCATGCCAATGCATTTTCCCACTCATTTGAGTCATTTTTCATGGAAAAAAAAAGGTTTCATGAATGGTCAAAATTTTCACCAAAATGACATACCGCGGGTCTACGTTTTTTCTGATTTGGGTCAAAAATTGAAAAGTGCTTTTTTTTCACATTTCTGAGCAAAATTTGTCCCAATTTACCATGCCCGTGCATTTTCCCACTCGTTTAAGTCATTTTTCATGGAAAAAACAATGTTTCATGAATGGTCAAAATTTTCACCAAAATGACATACCGCGGGTCTACGTTTTTTTCTGATTTGGGTCAAACATTGAAAAGTGCTTTTTGTCACATTTCTGAGCAAAATTTGTCCAAATTTACCATGCCCATGCATTTTCCCACTCATTTGAGTCATTTTTCATGGAAAAAACAAGGTTTCATGAATGGTCAAAATTTTCACCAAAATGACATACCGCGGGTCTACGTTTTTTTCTGATTTGGGTCAAAAATTGAAAAGTGCTTTTTTTCACATTTCTGAGCAAAATTTGGTCCCATTTACCATGCCCATGCATTTTCCCACTCATTTCAGTCATGTTTCATGGAAAAAAAACAAGGTTTTATGAATGGTCAAAATTTTCGCCAAAATGACATACCGCGGGTCTACGTTTTTTTCTGATTTGGGTAAAAAATTGAAAAGTGCTTTTTTCACATTTCTGAGCCAAATTTGGTCCAATTTACCATGCCCATGCATTTTCCCACTCATTTGAGTCATTTTTCATGAAAAAAACAAGTTATCATGAATGGTCAAAATTTTTGCCAAAATGACATACCGGGTCTACGTTTTTTCCTGATTTGTGTCAAAAATTTAAAAGTGTTTTTTTCACATTTCTGAGCAAAATTTGTTCCAATTTACCATGCCCATGCATTTTCCCACTCATTTGAGTCAGTTTTTCATGGAAAAAACAAGGTTTCATGAATGGTCAAAATTTTCACCAAAATGACATACCGCGGGTCTACGTTTTTTTCTGATTTGGGTCAAAAATTGAAAAGTGCTTTTTTTTACATTTCTGAGCAAAATTTGTTCCAATTTACCATGCCCATGCATTTTCCCACTCATTTGAGTCATTTTTCATGAAAAAAACAAGTTATCATGAATGGTCAAAATTTTTGCCAAAATGATATACCGGGTCTACGTTTTTTTCTGATTTGTGTCAAAAATTGAAAAGTGCTTTTTTCACATTTCTGAGCAAAATTTGGTCCAATTTACCATGCCCATGCATTTTCCCACTCATTTGAGTCATTTTTCATGAAAAAAACAAGTTATCATGAATGGTCAAATTTTTTGCCAAAATGACATTCCGGGTCTACGTTTTTTTCTGATTTGTGTCAAAAATTTAAAAGTGCTTTTTTCACATTTCTGAGCAAAATTTGGTCCAATTTACCATGCCCATGCATTTTCCCACTCATTTCAGTCATTTTTCATGGAAAAAAAACAAGGTTTTATGAATGGTCAAAATTTTCACCAAAATGACATACCGCGGGTCTACGTTTTTTTCTGATTTGGGTCAAAAATTGAAAAGTGCTTTTTGTCACATTTCTGAGCAAAATTTGTTCCAATTTACCATGCCCATGCATTTTCCCACTCATTTGAGTCATTTTTCATGGAAAAAAACAAGGTTTCATGAATGGTCAAAATTTTCACCAAAATGACATACCGGGTCTACGTTTTTTTCTGATTTGTGTCAAAAATTGAAAAGTGCTTTTTTTCACATTTCTGAGCAAAATTTGGTCCCATTTACCATGCCCATGCATTTTCCCACTCATTTGAGTCATTTTTCATGAAAAAAACAAGTTATCGTGAATGGTCAAAATTTTTGCCAAAATGACATACCGGGTCTACGTTTTTTTCTGATTTGTGTCAAAAATTGAAAAGTGCTTTTTTTCACATTTCTGAGCAAAATTTGGTCCCATTTACCATGCCCATGCATTTTCCCGCTCATTTCAGTCATTTTTCATGGAAAAAAAACAAGGTTTCATGAATGGTCAAAATTTTCACCAAAATGACATACCGCGGGTCTACGTGTTTTTCTGATTTGGGTCAAAAATTGAAAAGTGCTTTTTGTCACATTTCTGAGCAAAATTTGGTCCCATTTACCATGCCCATGCATTTTCCCGCTCATTTCAGTCATTTTTCATGGAAAAAAAACAAGGTTTTATGAATGGTCAAAATTTTCACCAAAATGACATGCCGCGGGTCTACGTTTTTTTCTGATTTGGGTAGTGCCGGCGTACTGTCAGGAAGCCCCCTGTCAGTTTTTAGTACTGCCGGGTACGTGCCTGGCACTGCCGGGTCGATGAAAAAGTGGCTGGCGGGTGACGTCACGCAGACCCACCACTGCCGCCCGTCTCCCGGCAGGCAAAGATCCAACCCCAACTGTTTGGACGTTTAACTATGACCACAACTTGGAGGACAATATGCAGTTAAACATTTGATCTTCGGACTAGGTAACTTTTTTTGGACGTTATGGTGACAGGTGCAGGAAATTGACATTATTAAAGAATACATATCATTTTTTATTTATAATATATCAACATCATTGTTATAAATATTGTTAATCAGTATGAATATAGACTATTTGATTAAGCGTCATTTATTAATAATTATTTATTATTAATTATTTAGTAGATTATATTTTGTATCTATTTAATTAATTAACGAATTTAGGTATTTATGTATGTATTTTTCTATTTGAAAATGCAATCTGTGCGGAAAATTGTTAGGTTGATTTTAACCAGTCAACACCACTCTGATTTGCTGAGACCGCACTGATCACAACCATAGACTGTATATAAGTATAGACAGCACGACAGGGGTTGAAAAGTGAAGCCACAACGTCTCTGGTTTCAGTACAGCTTTTAACCCTAAAGCCTATTTCCATTCAACTGAATGAAAGATGACGGAATTTTTATCTAAAATTACACATCCAGGATTTTTTTGGAAAGTTGATTTCTATACATTCTGCAAGCCCCACTCCTTTGTTAATAACCCCAGTGTTTTTTTTTTTGTTTTTTTTACAGTACCCTCAGGAAAACTTTTTTTTTTTTTTGGTAAGTGGATCATTTCTCTCCATCAGTTCATTAGTATTCATACTGTAGATCCATGCGGTTCTTGACTCACTTTCCAACTCGCGTTTTAGGTTTCCAAACCAAAGATTTATTTCTTTACAAAATAATACACAAGAAAACTGAACAAAAAACGATTAAAATGCTTATAAACAGAAAACTAGGTACTTATATTCATGTTCCTAATTCCTAAATCCTAAAACTGCGGTCAGAAAAGGTGAGGCTCCTTTGGCTTTTTACTGCTTGTCTTGTTTTTTTCTCCTGCCCAAAAAACACTGTAATTATCCGAATCTAACCTGCTACAGGTGCCTAGTGGTAACACACATTTCTAATGCCGTTACTGTTATACTAATACTGTCCCTTACACATACTTCGTTCTTCTCCATAATTTTAGTATTTACGTTAGGGTTTGAACCTAGCCTTAGGTACTTAACGATAGTTAACTAGGTTAGCCAACTCAGGTTAGCTAAGTAAAGTAACTAAACTTGTTTGGTGAAAATTACGTGGAGTGGGCGGGGTTTGTGCAGTCACACGGCCCCGCCCCCCGCCTCCCACCTCTGTCACGCCAGTTCTGGCTCCAATTTGCCTCTACTGCCTCTGCAAGCGCAGGCAAGATGGCAGCTTCCATTTCGGCCATATTTTGGCTTTAAAACGCCTTAATGAGAGTAAATGGGGACCGTCCAGACCATACTTTTATACAGTCTATAATCACAACCCAAACTCCACAACGCGCCAAGCAGCACATTTTTAGTTGCTGCGGAAGCACAGCTCATTTAGGCTCAGCTCAGCTCACCTCAGGACTTGTTGTGCTACTAAGATATAAGGTAAGTTCGACCAGGTCCTTTATTTTATGATCATGTATGTGTTTGTAGTGTCTTACACCACCTGCACGTGCTGGCCTTGCCTCTCTTTCTAGGTAGTTAGCTAACGTTAGTTGTCTAAGGATAGCTAAACATTGCCATAGTTTAAATGTAATATGAATTGCATTTGAAAATGAGCAGATTTTTGAAACTTGTCTTATGAATAAGCTAATTTGAAATAGTTTTGTTTGTGGGAAAAACCTAGATAAAATAGCTTCATGACGAAGTGTGAGAAAATTAAAACAGCACAATATTTTTCCTCAGGTGTAAGCTTAGTGCTGTTAGCTTAGCATTAGCTCAGTGTTCGTGTGAAGACGTTATATGTAAATTTCATATAAATAAGCCAACTTGTTGTTGAAATTGTTTTGTTAAAATACTGCACATATTTCTGGTCAGGTGTTAAAAGTGTATCCCCGCATTATATTAGCATTAGAAGTAACGTTAAGTAACTTACATGTAAATATTATGTAAATACGCCAATTTTAAATAGTTTGTTGTTGGAAAAATTCAATAAAAAAGCCTAGCGATTAAAAAAAAACCTTGCAAGATTAAAACTGCACATATTTCTCGTCTAGAGTTCAATGAATGTGTATTCCCACCATTAGCTTAGCATCAGCATGAAGAATGTAAATATTATATAACGTTAAATAAGCCAACTTTAAATAGTTTGCTATTGGAAAAACTTAATTAAAATAGCCTAGGGGTGAGACAAGGTCTGGAAAGATTAAAACAGCGGAATATTTCCAGTCCATAGTTAACTGTGTTTTTGTAAAAGTGTATGGCTCCCCCGCTGCAAAAAGCCTGCAGTGTGTGGAGCGGTAGAGCTTAGATCGGGCCCAAAAATCCAGCCCGACCCGGCCCAAATCCATGCACTTTCTGCCCGAGCCAGACCCGACCTGAGCCATAAACTGTCATTCTGAACCCGAGCCATTTTTTAGTAATTAGAGCGTTAAAATTGAGCTATTTAAAACATTTTCGGGCTGTTTGAATTAGTGAAATCTGTTAAGAATTATGTTAAATAACCTTGCGACGCTGAAGAAGCATAGACCTATTATTATTTCTTTTTTTTTTATTCGCTTCTTTCTTTCTTTATTCCTTGTCTGTTGTACAGGCAGTGTGAGGTTGGTGGATGGTGGCAGTCGCTGTGCTGGGAGAGTGGAGGTTCTTCATAGAGGGCAGTGCTTCTTCAGCGTCGCAAGGTTATTTAACATAATTCTTAACAGATTTCGCTGCAGTGGTGTGTAGAGAGCTGGGCTGTGGAGAAGCTGTAGATGCACTGGGCAAATCTCATTTTGGATCAGGATCAGGACCAATCTGGATGGATGATGTGGACTGTAGTGGATCAGAGTCTAGACTGAAGAACTGTAGATCACCAGTATGGGGTAAACATGACTGCAATGAAACCCACAATTCTGGAGTCATCTGTTCAGGCAAGCTACACTATGTTCATATAATATGTGCACTGTATTGAATAGTTACATTGTGTGTCTGTGCTGTCTGACTTTCATTTATTAAATCCTGTTGTTATCTCATTGTTTATGCTCTTGTGATATTTTAGGAGCCAGGCTGGTTTTAGGTTGTCGCTGCTCTGGGAGAGTGGAGGTTCTTCATGGAGAGAGCTGGGCCACAGTGTGTGATGCTGACTTTAACCAGCAGGATGCAGAGGTTGTGTGTCGAGAGCTGGGCTGTGGTTCTCCTGTGAAGGTTCTGGGAGCAGCTGCGTTTGGTAGAGGGGAGGGTCAGGTGTGGTCAGAGGTGCTTCAGTGTAGAGGAAACAAATCTCAGACTCACTTCTGTCCAAAATCATCTTCACTCAAACACAACTGCTCCCATGATAATGATGTGGGACTGGTGTGTGCAGGTAAGAACTGCATTCAGCACAATGAGCCTGTGACTTCATCTATTCCTACTTAGACAGCCCTCTGTCTCAGTAGCTCAGCCCTGTGCTCCATTACCTGTTTGCCATTAAGACCTGGTGAAATTAAATATTTGTGACTTATTATATTGTTTGTTTGGGGTGAGGGTGTTATGTTTGTGCAGCATTACTGTTCTGGCATTTGTTTTTTAGTGGATAATAGTGTAATAAAGTGTAGGGGATCTGTGTTTGTCTAGAATACCTTGCAGTGTGAGTTTAAAAACATTAAAAACACAGCTAGCAGAAACGTCCTGATGGATAGCACTAATTATAAACACAATAGACTTTGGACAAATGTAATGAGTTTCTCTAGTCTAACAGACACAAGAGACTGTTGTTTTGGAGATAATTTGTGGATTTTTGGAGCTGCAGTAACACATTATACAAAATGGCTACAGCAACATGTATCCATGTGAATCACATGTAATATTCTGGGTTGGAGTGGAACAGACTTAGAATACTTGTACTGGCAGCACATAGTTTAAAAGCAAGAATGGTGAATTAAGTATGTGTCTACTGTTCTGTTCCTCCAGTCCATTAAGCAGGTAACAAGACTGGTGGAGGTCATATAGTGTCTGGAAAATAACTGCTCACAGGATTGCCAACAAATTAAAAGTCTATGTGTATCTTTCTTTTTTATTTTTGTTATTTTGAAACTGTAAAGGGAAAAAATATTAAAAATGCTAAATAGACGTGTCCACTTCAATGTTATGTGTTCTAAACATTAGGTCATTTTTATTTCCTTCTGTAGTCACAATAATATACATTTTGATTAGGGGTGTCCTATGCTGGAGTTATCTGTTCAGGTAAAACGCTGTAAACAGGGACTGTACATTATCTGCCATGTAGGCAAAGTGTACAGCACATATGATTTTTCTTTTTAACCCACCCTAAATCCTTGTTGATTGCCAAGGTAAATTGGTATGTTTAAACTGAGCAATCACCAAACTGTGCTGTACACTGGAATTCTCAACCAACAATTAATTTACTGATTTTTTTTTTTACTGATTTCATAATTTTGCTGATCCATATTAATTTGTTTAATGTAATTCATAGCTTTACTGAACTTATTTTGAATCCTTATACTCTCTTTAGTTTTTTCCAATGCATTTATGAATCATTCATTGTGCAATATTTAGCATCATCATGCTTAATCATTTATCATTACTGATAAATAAGCTTTCTTTTTTTCATGGTAATTTTTAGGAGTCCTGCTGGTTAATGGCTCTCGCTGCTCTGGAAGAGTGGAGGTTCTTCATGGAGAGAGCTGGGTCACAGTGTGTGATGCTGACTTTAACCAGCAGGATGCAGAGGTTGTGTGTCGAGAGCTGGGCTGTGGTTCTCCTGTGGAGATTCTGGGAGCAGCTGCTTTTGGTAGAGGGGAGGGTCCGGTGTGGTCAGAGGAGCTTCAGTGTAGAGGAAACGAATCACTGATTCACTTCTGTCCAAAATCATCTTTACTCAAACACAACTGCTCCCATGATAATGATGTGGGACTGGTGTGTTCTGGTAAGAGCTGCATGTTTGTGATTAATGTCATTAAGATTAGCTCAATGTTTATGTAAACTTTTTGTAATTCTGTCAAAAATGCAAATGTCTTGCTATTATTTCAGTTTTCAGCCACAATTCTACTTTACATCATTAATAGTGGTGAAAATACATGTTTTTTTCCATTCTTTCTCAATGTCTTGGTCTGTCTTACTCACTGTTGTACAGGCAGTGTGAGGTTGGTAGATGGTGACAGTCGCTGTGCTGGGAGAGTGGAGGTTCTTTATAGAGGACAGTGGGGATCAGTGTGTGGTAATAACTGGGATATGAGAGATGCTGCAGTGGTGTGTAGAGAGCTGGGCTGTGGAGAAGCTGTAGATACATATCATGAGTCTTACTTTGGATCAGCATCAGGACCAATCTGGATGGATAATGTGCACTGCAGTGGCTCTGAGTCTACACTGAGGAACTGTGAATCAGCAGGATGGGGTAAACATAACTGTGATCATTCTAAAGATGCTGGAGTCATCTGTTCAGGTAAATTGTATCAGTAAATTATTTTATGTTCCCTTCTGTTAACTAGGAACAGGAAACTGTTCATAATATATCATACATGTAAAACAAAGTCTTGTAAGTGGTGGGAAAGGACCCATTTTAGAGGCTTAGGGTCCAGTTAAGCGTAGTAGTACTGTTTGTAAGGAAACAGATAGCGTTCATTTAGTCAACTTTTCCACTGAAGGTTAAATGCCATATCTCTTTTGACCATTCTTGCTGTGTTAATGTCAGAGATTCAATGACATGGAAAGACATCTTCATGTTGAAGCAGTGACTCACATATGTTTAAATTCAGCTTTATGTTCACAATTTTTAGGAGTCCGGGTGGTTGGTGGTTCTCACTGTTCTGGGAGAGTGGAGGTTCTTCATGGTGAGAGCTGGGTCACAGTGTGTGATGCTGACTTTAACCAGCAGGATGCAGAGGTTGTGTGTCGAGAGCTGGGCTGTGGTTCTCTTGTGGAGGTTCTGGGAGCAGCTGCTTTTGGTAGAGGGGAGGGTCAGGTGTGGTCAGAGAAGCTTCAGTGCAGAGGAACTGAATCTCAGATTCACTTCTGTCCAAAATCATCTTCACTCAAACACAACTGCTCCCATGATAATGATGTGGGACTGGTGTGTGCAGGTAAGTGTTTTTCAAAAAAATGTTTCCCATTTTTACTCTTACTAGTTCATAATTCGGTAAATTTTTCTTGTTCTTATTTTCTCTTACACAGACAGTGTGAGGTTGGCGGATGGTGGCAGTCGCTGTGCTGGAAGAGCAGAGGTTTTTCACAGAGGACAGTGGGGAACAATTTGTGGTGCTGGTGCAAATTTCATAGCGGGTTTTGTCATGTGTAAAGAGTTGGGCTGTGGAGAGCCGTTTAGGACTGATGCAGCTGTTCCAGGATCTGCACCGATCTGGATGAGTCATGTGAAGTGTACTGGATCAGAGTCTACACTGAAACACTGTGGATCATTAGGGTGGGGAACACAGCTGTAATCATAATATGGATATTGAGCTTACCTGTTCAGGTATGTTTTAATTAGACAAAAACTGTAATACGTACGTATTACATGTATTACATTTGTGAACTTTCTGAGAATGTTTCGACACATCATAGACAAAATCAAATCAGAGATCATATGATGGAATGTCACTGTTTTGTATACCTATTCCGTATTAAATATTCTATTACATAGTAAATTCTGACAGTTACAGCTAATGTGAGAAGCAGCGATGTTTTTTTTTTAACATTTGCTTTGACTTTTATTTAATTGCTGAAAATATTAACCCAAGAAATTGTCTAGTCAGTTTCATTTTGTTTGATAAAATTTAATTTAATAAAAAAGGGTCTGCAGTACTGATTTGCTAGAGCACAACATTTGTTTTCAAAATTATAACCTGAATGAAACAAAATGCATTAGTCCTTTCCACTTCCAGACAACTTCTCAAACACTTTATGTGCCAAAACAAAACCAGTCAACACACTGTAATTAGAAACAGTGTCATTTCCAGCTTAACAATTTAGTGCTGGACGATATGACAAAACTTATGTCACAATATATTAATTTTAGTCGATGTGTTATCGTTTTGATATAAATGTGTACAGCTCAACTGAACAACTTCCTGATGTGTACATTATCACACACTGAGATTGCCAGACTATGGTATTCTATACCACTCTGCTGTTTCGCTTAAAAAAAATCAGTCAGTAAAGATGCTGTAAATACTGTACATATCTTAAAAAAAATGTTATAAATTGATGCTCCTTTATTCGTATGCAAATTACAAAAAATATAAATGAAGGTCACACATGCCAGATATTCTAGGCTACTCTAAAATAGTTAACATTTTTACATTTATTATTACAATAACAGCTTAAATGCTTTGCTGTGTAATAATAAAATATACCAGCCCTGCTTAAAATGATTAAAAATAATATGCAAATATGGACAGAATTAAGATATCAAATATGGACAGAATTTAGATATTTAATTATATTTTGACCAACAAAAAAAGTCAGAATAAAAAAAAAAAAATTATTGTTTTTCTATAAATCTTTTGTTATGATTTTCAAAATGGCGGATTAGCCACTATGGCTATTTGGCGATGCCAACTGTTTTCCTAGCTAAATTAATCTGTATTATTAACATGGATGAATTGGATAGATTATGTGGTTTGATATGATCTGTGAACTGGGATCTAGCGTCGGAGGTCAGAGGGCACAAAGTAGGGTAATTAATGAGCAGTATTTTTGTTATTTGTGTTCATTTTTTTTATTCATTAATGAAGAGGTTGTGTGTCGAGAGCTGGGCTGTGGTTCTCCTGTGGAGGTTCTGGGAGCAGCTGCTTTTGGTAAAGGGAAGGGTCAGGTGTGGTCAGAGGAGCTTCAGTGTAGAGGAGATGAATCTGAGATTACTCTCTGTCCAATAACCTCTTCACACAAATACAACTGCTCTCATGGTAATGATGTGGGACTTGTATGTTCTGGTACAGTATAATATGTGATATTATCGTCTAACATTTCTTTATATAATATACAGTATAGGAGAGAACTTGCTCTTTTACGAGTCTCTTGGTTGTAAATTCAGGTCATACTCAGGCTCGGCTGATGAACGGCTCAGACTCTTGTTCTGGTCGAGTGGAGCTCCAGTACCTCAGTGAGTGGGGTACAGTGTGTGATGTAAGCTGGGATATGAGAGCTTCCAGTGTCCTCTGTGCTCAGCTGAAGTGTGGGAGTGCTGTGGCTGTGTTGGGGTCAGACTGGTTTGGGGAGGGGAGTGGCCGGATCTGGGCGGATGTGTTTGATTGTCAGGGGAACGAAACACACCTGTTAAAGTGTCCCATTTCATCATGGAGTCGAACTGCATGCTCTCATAAACAGGATGTTGGACTCATCTGCAGTGGTGAGCTTTTAAGAATCTTAAACATTCTTATCAATGGGCTGTAAAGTGATTTTAGGAGGAAGTGCCCTTATAATGTTCTTATATATATTTTTTTTTTTACTTCACTTCAATTAATTTACTAATGTATCTCAGTTTTGAACATGTATATACATTTCCATAGACAATTTTGATTCTGAAAATCAATTTCTAATTTTGCTCCATATATAGCTCAGCTAATGCAGCAGTACCTGTAAAAAAACAATGTGTTTAATTTCTAAATCTGATTTATTTCAAGTGCTGTAAAAACAATCTTATTAAGCCTGTAAAATCTAAAATATATTTGTGGTACTTTCAGGTTCTTCTCTGGCGTCTCATGAGGGTGTAGTGAGGTTGTCTGGAGGGATGGAGTGTGAGGGCGAGGTAGAGGTGTTCTTCAGGCAGGACTGGAGGAGAGTTCTGCTGGACTCCTGGAGTGAGTCTGAGGCCTCTGTGGTCTGCAGACAGCTGGGCTGTGGTTCTGTACTCAACATCTCCAGCTCCTCTTCATCCAGTCCTGAACACAGCTACATGTGTGTGACGGGTTTCAACTGCTCTGGGAGTGAAGCTCATCTGAGGAACTGCAGCAGCTCACAAGCAGTTAACTGCAGCTCCACGGAACAGCTCTACATCACCTGCTCTGGTACATTTAATTCAAATTATTTGGAGTTGTAGTGAATAATGCCTGTTGTTAGGGGGAAATTGTTTTATTTTGTTTTATTGTAAGGGTTATTATAATTATTATGAATCTGAAATGAACCAATCATCATGTGACTACGGGTGAACTAAGAAATCATTCTTTGAACTGGTTTCTCTTAATTTTAGGCTACAGCTTCATCAGGCTGGTTGGTTCTGGGGGAGACAGACTTCCAGACTTCTGGAAGGCTGGAGGTTTTCCACAGTGGATCATGGGGGACAGTGAGTGATGAATTGTGGGATATTGAGGATGCGCAGGTGGTCTGCAGACAGCTGCAGTGTGGAGTCGCCCTCAGTGCTCCAGTACCAGTACCAGCCCGGTTTGGATCTGGAACTGGACCCATATGGCTGAATGAGGTGGAGTGTGAGGGGAACGAGGCGTCTCTGTGGAACTGCAGATATCAGCTGTGTGGAGAGGATGAATGTGGACACAAGGATGATGTAGGAGTCGTCTGCTCAGGTACAGTGTGCTGATTGCTGGTGTTCTTACAACACTTCACCTGTCAGACCTCTAAATTTTCTCTTCAGTGCTGAAAGTGAGACTTAGTTAAACTGTTAAAATAAGACTTGTTAAACCAATCTAAAGTTGTTGCCATGTGGGTCAGCCAGACCTCTTCCTGTACCTTTTTTTTTTCTTGTTTTTTTGAATGTGTCAGAATGTATCTAAAGGGCAAACTAAATTGTTTCAAATTGATCTGTATTTTGGTGTCTTTTTTAGGTATTATGATAAAAGTGCAGTTTACTACAAAGTCAGCAGTAGAGTGCAGTAACACATTCTCTTCTAACTTTACTACAGACTAAGACTTAATTTATTCTTATTTTTGCGCCAATTTCCAAAGCTTTCTTTAAAACAAATATATTCAGTTTTTTTTTTTTTTTTAACAATATACACTTTTTTGGGGTCCTTTTCTGTTTAAAGGCCCTGGCACTGATAACTTTTGTACCATTTGAGCACACTGGATTTTGTACCATTTCAGGTTATTAACTGGGCTGGAGAGCTTAAATGGCAAAAAATGGGGGTGTTCTAAAACTTTTAACTAATAGTGTAGATTCATTAAGTTTGTTTTAAACTACATGAAAACTCCAGGGTCTAACATAAAGCATTTTCTCTCATCAGAGTATAAAGAGATCAGACTGACTGAGGGCTGTGAGGGGAATCTGGAGGTGTTCTATAATGGAACCTGGGGGAATGTGTGTAACAATGGGATGGATCTGTCGGGAGCTGAACTGTGGAAGATTTAAGACTGAGAGAGCTACCAAAGCACGAGTGGAATCAGCTCCTAACTGGCTGGATGATGTAAAATGTAGGAAACATGACTCTACTCTGTTTCACTGTCCATCTTCATCCTGGAGTCAGAACAATTGTGATAGAAGCAGTGAGGTGACTCACATTACCTGCTCCGGTATGTTGTTTTTCTTTGTAGTAGATGAGCATGAGTAAAACAGTTTTTCATGGAAAGTTGTGTTGAAAGAAAGTGTTGTGGTGACCGGATCACCCTCACTTTGCCTCATCCTCTTTCCCTGTGTAAGTGTATACAACCTGAGTAAATATAAAATAATTTTTAAATAATCATTTTATTTATTAAGGGAAAAAAATATCCAAACACCCCCTAAAAAATAAAATGTGATTAATTACACTTTTTGGATAGATGAGTATTCAGTTTCACTTAACTCAACCAGGCCTGATTACTGCCAGACCTGTAGAATCAAGAAATTCTTTAAATTCCTTTATTCCTGATCATTTAAAATGAGCTTTTTTTATGTTTACTCGGGTTATCTTTGTCTGATGTTAAAGTTTTTTTTAATAATCAGAAAAATATCAGTATATCTGTAGGGGGCAAATACTTCTTCATGGCAATGTATGTGTGCAGGATTGCTTGAGATTTTTTGGGACTACAAGCTACACCTTGCTGTGCTTTTTACACTCATCTGGTCATGCTGGGAACACATTTTAATAAAAAGTGTAAAGTGTATCAGAAAAAATTTACATTTGTGAGTGAAATAATAAGATATTTTACATTGAATTACATTACATTTGGCAGATGCTTTTGTCCAAAGTGACTTACAATAATGGTGTACATTTACTAATAGGAGCCTGTTCTGTCCGAAAATCGCACTGAAAAATTGTTTTTGTCATTGCTGGAATAGTTCGGTGGGGTTAGAGAAAAAGAGCAGTCTGGTGCAGCTTGAAGTTTCCTGTGCGCCCTGTTAGAATGCCTGGTGTTATTTGAAAATCAGCACAACCAGACTGACTTTTAATTCTGTGCGTTGGTGTGAAATGAGGGGGTTTGCCGCTCAATTGAAACTCTCAATTGTTATTGCTGAGATCATTATTTTAGTAATGAGTTTAGTAGTATTGATTTGATTTTTGTAGTATTTATAGCATGTGTCTCCATTTCTAGGAGAGAAGAAACAGCTTGCATTTGAAAACCTTCAAAAATTCTTCTTATTTCCAAACCAGGGTCAGTGCTCAAGTACGAATATTTGACTACCACTCCATTCACTACTTGAATAAGTATACATATTAATCAGATTTGTTCGTGCCTACATTCTAACTTGTTTTGTCAAATAATTCTAAACTTCCCTTTTCATCAGTTGATCTTTGATTTGAGTGAAAGCTGATTAAATAAAAACACTAATGCAGTTTGCTGTAGTTTTGTTATAAAAATGTAATATTATTCATGTGTCTGTTCATGTGTGATGTAGATTACATGCCTATTAGGTTGAGAGGAGGAGAGGAAATCTGTTCTGGGAGGTTGGAGGTGTATCATAATGCTGAGTGGGGGTCTATATGTGCTGATCTGTGGGACATCAGGGATGCTCAGGTGATCTGCAGGCAGCTGGGTTGTGGGCCGGCGCTGAGTGCTAATAGAAGAGCTGTTGATGGTTCTGGTGGAGGAACTATCTGGATGAACAGAGTGAAGTGTAGAGGGAATGAGATTCACCTGTGGGACTGTCCTCATTCCCTGAAGATCCACACTGGCTGCTCCCAGAGTGCTGGAGTCACCTGTGCAGGTGTGCGAGAACATTTTTTAATCTAGTATTAACTTCTCTTAAGATAACTATGGTTATGTTAAGCAGTGTACTCTGTATTTCAGTCAGGTTCAATATTATTATTATTGTGCTCCTCTGACCTGTAAAAGGGAGAATAGCATTTATATTATGGCTGATTTAGGCTCACAACACTGATAAATACACTAAGTAACATTGGCAGACAATAATGCAACAATATTTTTGAAAATACCTACAATATTACCATATCAGCCATATACTTCTTTTGTTTCAAAGACAATAAACACAAAAACAATAAATACCATTTCTTAAATAATGCTGCTCTAGTCTCTTTCTCCTTCTGTAACCTCTTTTTCTTGACCATTTTTATGATATTTCTTTCAGACATATTTGTCACATTACCTTTTTCATCTGAAACAACTACAACTTACACCACAGGTACTCTTTTAATTAGTTCCTTTGTGTGATTTTTTTTTTTAAGTTTAAACAACACTATGCAGTGTTCAACAGTGTTTTTATTCTGTGTTTTCAGTACCAGCACAGCTAACAGAGAAAAAGACAGTCCCTCCTTCAAAAAATCCATCATCTAATTTTCCATACATCTATCCAGTGTCTCTCCTGGTTCTGGGATCTGTGCTCTTCCTGGCCTTAGTGCTTCTGGTTGTGCTGTTTTATCAGAACAGAGTGCTCAGGAGAGGTAGGGAGATTTAGAGATCATCTAAAATCCACTTTCTGTACTTTCTATAATCATCATTAGTCCTTCAATCTGTCATCAGTCTTCTCTTCTACTGAACTGACTCCATGTTTCTTTCTTTCTCTCTCACAGTGATTTCTAAGGCGAGGAGGAAGACTCTGCTTGAGGCAGTCTATGAAGAGATTAACCATAAATGTGTCACTAACAGATATACTAAAAGAGATAAATTATATGTAGAGAGTTTCACTGAAGGCAGTCTTCACACAGTATGTAAAGTGGATCTAAGGTCAGATATCAAATAGCAATTCTGAGTGTTTAAATGACTATAAATGAAAAAACTACATGCAGTAAATCAATTGTAGCATTGTTAGCTTATCTTACAGGTTCAAAATAATATGTGTTACTCCACTGACTGTAATAGGAAGAATTACATATCTGTTACTATCAATTCAGGCCTGTACTGCTGTTAAAAAGCAGAGGAAAGGGATGGGGTTTGTTAGCCAACTTTCCCATTTCACCTTAAATGGTGCAAGAGACAGCAGAGGCTGCATCATTTAAGGCGGAACAGAACAATTAAATAAAATGAAAGCTAATCCAAGCTCCCCATAACAGGAATTAAGAAATTAACAATTGTTCCTTAATCACCAACCTTTCTGAAGACATACAATGCCATAAAATTAGCTAGGTTACTGAACCTTGGTGCTTCTGATGACGTTTCTGGTGCATGAAGTGTTGTCCCAATTCTTATGGGGAGGATTTCACCCTTTACACTCAAAGAATGGTTGGGGTAAGTGGTAGGGCCATGGGGTGAAATGGGATTGGGCTTAAAGCCTCATCTCATTTTCAGACTTACAAATACATTTTTTTGCTGTAGATTTTGATTAAATAATTGAACTTTGGCATTCTGACTGTTCTGATCTCCTTTAACAGGAAGTTTTATCTCTGAAGATCAGCATTCAGGATATGAGGACGTAGATGAGGAGCTTCTCTCAGGTAAGTTGACATATACTGAATGTGTGTTAGAATTTTTAATGCAGAAGAAAAAACATATATATATTTTTTGTTTTATAGAAAAAAGTTCCATGCAATATGTGTAGGGTTCTGAAGTGTTTTAGCAGTTAGCATCAGGCTTCAGGCCGATAAGACTCACCCCTGAACGGGAAAATAGTGAGCGTGGTTAGCGGGTAATGCTAATGCTAAATTCAATTTATCTTTGACTACTCCATTATATCCATGTCTGGCACAAGTTAAAAACAATGTCTTGCCTACTGTACAGTTTGTAATAGTGATTTTAGGATTGCCCAGGGGTAACTACAGGATTGCAAAAGGCATGTTGAGGTGAGTTAATATCCTTTGGTGTGTGGGAGTTTTTTTTTTGTTTTTTTTTTAAAGGGACACACTTTGATTTGTCAACCAGTTCTGATCGCAGAGGGCGACAGTACCAATACATTGAAAACCCCTTAGTATTTTAAAAGTTTGAGTCTTTGAGTAACAGTGTCTTGCTGCCATCATCCTGATGCTGCTGTGCTGCAATGCATTTTTTAATTTTTACAGAAAACTATGGCGAGGTCTATGATGATATCATACCTGCTGAAGAGAGCCCACACATTACAAAAGGTTTGGATATTTTAATACGTACGATTTATTGTGGACACATGGTAAACATGCAAATTATATTTGCTTTTCACCTTATATATGTCTGTGCAGCATACATTATTATGGTTTTCTATATTATGATAATAAAGTGTGATTTTTTTCACACCTATAAAGAATGTGTCTTCTTTTTTTTTTCATTTTTAAAAGCACACTTAGCAACATGTTTCAGTTAATTAATGCATTTCATACTGTTTTAGATAAATAAATTAATCATTACAGAGAGAATAAAGGTTTTCTCAACCACCCTTGTGGTCCCATGGGCTCACAAGTTCCTGGCAGCGCCACAGTCGGCCCGTTTCTCATTATAGGTTAAGCAAGTTTGGACTCTTGTACTTTGTCAGAACGAACTTGGTAAGTTCGGCTCACGAGTGCATACTCCAGAGAACAGGACTTTTATTTTGTAATTGGAACTGCTGTGATCAGTAGAGTAGTAGGTGCATCCTTAGATGCATTTCCACAAACATACCCTACACCCGCCTCACAGGGCAGACAAACCGCCTTTGTTTGGTCCATCGCTCACCAGCCTTGCTGTAGTTCACAGGGAACCCACAATATTCCCACACTTAATCAGAGTTTCTGTAATCAGGATTAAAACTAGTTTTATATACTCTGTAACAGCATGAGAAACACAAAAAAGTTGTTTGTATGTGTAGTTAAAAGAAACTGTGACTTATCTTCATGGTGGATGTTATGTGTTTGGATCTGCTGTCTGCAGGTGCAGATTTAATGCTGTATTTTGTGTGTTTACTCTCTCTGAAGTTTGTCTCCAGAAGGTAGCTGACTTTGTACCTTCCTTTGCCCATAGACACACACACAGACACAAGGAGGTGGAGCTGTGTTAATTAGTGCTGACGCTTTTTAAAAATATGGCGAAATGAAAAAAAGCTTCTTCTGATTTGTCACTGAAAATGTTTGATAATTTCCTCTCCTCTTTCTAATAAGGTCATAGTGAGTGTGATTGGCGGCTGTGGGGAATCTCTCTCTCTCTCTCTCTCTCTCTCTGTCTCTCTGTCTCTCAGGTTCTTGAGTCTTATCTGGCTGAGTAGAGGTAAAGCTTGTTCTGCTGCTGAGTTGAGCATATATATATATATAATATATACAGCATATTTAAACTAACTTTGTGGACTGTATGTATACTGGCCTCTTTTTCTGTTAGGATGTTGTTGGAAAGGCAGTGAATGGTATAAATTCCTTTATCCTCGAAGAACTTAACTACTTTCTCCACATCGGGCCGGGGATTGTCATGCACCGTGAGAAACCACGGACTCACTGCGCCAGCGTAGGGTCTTACAATGGGTTCAAGGATTTCATCTCAATACCTAAGAGCAGGCAGGGTACTGTTGTCTAACCTGTAGAGGCCTGGGCATCTACAGGCCTCCCCAGACCATCACTGATCCCCCACCAAACCAGACATGCTGAATGATGTTGCATAAAGTGGCATTTAATTGAAAAGTATATATTTACTTTTTGATCTTACATTCATGTGATTTACACTTTGCTATCATCCAGTCAGCCCATTTTAGTATTGCTATAGAAGTACAAATTAGTGACTGATTTCTTATGATCTCTAAATGGGAGCTTTTGATGTCCATGATTTGGTTTAAATGTATTTCAGCCTTGTTTGAGTATTATTATTTGAGTATAAGTGTAATTATTCTCTGATTATCAGTGTGTTTGTTTTTTTCTCCACACAGACAGTGTGAGGTTGGTGGATGGTGGGAGCCGCTGTGCTGGGAGAGTGGAAGTTCTTCATAGAGGACATTGGGGAACAGTTTGTGATGATTACTGGGATATGAGAGATGCTGCAGTGGTGTGTAGAGAGCTGGGCTGTGGGGAAGCCATAGATGCACCACGGAGAGCTCGCTTTGGATCAGGATCAGGACCGATCTGGGTGGAATATGCTAACTGTGCTGGATCAGAGTCTTCACTGAAGAACTGTAGGTCGTATGATTGGGGTAGACAGAGATGTAATCATGATGAAGACGCTGGTGCTGTTTGTGCAGGTAAGATGCAAAAAAATAAAACATATTACACAGAGATGTCAACAAATGTGATGAGGCCTGTGTTGGAATGTACTGAATTAATTAAACAACTGTTAGTTGTTTTATATACACCCCTGTAAAAAAACTTCTTTGTAACATGAAAAGTTTAAGCCTGAACCTAAATTCACTTTCATACACTTAATAAATGGATTTTTACAGAGGTGGTTTTGAATGCTTTGGTTTAGAATTAGCAACTAAGAAATAATATATATATATTTTTAAAATCCTTGTATTTCAGTTAATGAAAAGTGCAAAATATAAAAATCACTGCCCCATATAATTTAATTCCCTTCTATTCAAATTAACCTCCCAGCCCTCCCAATGCTGTGTGTTAATATTAACGTACATGTTCTCTTTGCTCTTATAAACACATTGTAGAAGTCAGACTGGTGGGCAGATCTCACTGCTCTGGGAGAGTGGAGGTTCTTCATGGAGAGAGCTGGGTCACAGTGTGTGATGCTGACTTTGACCAGCAGGGTGCAGAGGTTGTGTGTCGAGAGCTGGGCTGTGGTTCTCCTGTGGAGGTTCTGGGAGCAGCTGCTTTTGGTAGAGGGGAGGGTCAGGTGTGTTTAGAGGAGCTTCAGTGTAGAGGCAGAGAATCACAGATTCACTTCTGTCCAAAATCATCTTCACTCAAACACAACTGCTCCCATGATAATGATGTGGGACTGGTGTGTGCTGGTATGAGCTAAATGGCTTATGTATTAATTTTGAGATTCAGTCTGATTTTTCAGATTTCTACATCTTTTCCTCTCTCTTTCTCTCTCTGTTGTACAGACAGTGTGAGGTTGGTGGATGGTGGCCATCGCTGTGCTGGGAGAGTGGAGGTTTTTTATAACAGAACATGGAGATCAGTGTGTGGTAAAAACTGGGATATAAGAGATGCTGCAGTGGTGTGTAGAGAGCTGGGCTGTGGGGAGGCTGTATTTAAAAATGTTCAGTTTGGACCAAGATCAGCCTGGATGGATGATGTGAACTGTAGTGGATCAGAGTCTTCAGTGAAGCACTGTAGATCAGCTGGATGGGTGGAACAAATTTGTAATCGACTTGCTGGAGTCATCTGTTCAGGTGAGCTCTCCTAAATCTTAAAATACTTGTCGTTGGAATGTATATCAGTTGTGCACAATTTATTTATTATAGCATTTCTTCCTAATCTGCCATAATCATGACCTACTTTCACCTATATTAACCCACTTTTATTTGGTTAAGACCACTAGATCAGTCACTGTTTGCTCAATCTCAGACCTGGTTTTGCGTTTAAAAAATAATGTGGCAAATTACTGTATAGAAGAAAACTATAAGCTGTAATAAACCTAGTTAACACTTATAATACAGCCTGTGTTTTAGAGCTTAAGTTCCCATAACTTACAGTGTGATTTCTCTGTATGAACTAGCACATACAAAATACTTACCGGGTCTTACTAGTACTTAAATGTAGGTAATAACTTGATATACTAAGTCAAATTATTAAAAAAGCAAATTATTATATGGAGATGAAAAGTGATTTTCACTATAAGACAATACTTAATTATAGAAAGACTATTGCTGTAGGCATGATGGAGAAATACATTTTTGTAATCTTTCCTTTCTGGTAGAAAATAATGGATTTCCATGCAGAAGTCCCATTCACAAAGAAACAGGCGTTAATATTTTTTAGTTAATTACAGTTACACCTTAGTTCAGTGGTACATGGCCAGAGTTTTTATCTTTATATATTTTAAGCAGTTAATTAGTACGATTGTTTGTGTTTAGTGCTTAAACTGTTAATTGACTCCATGTGTAAGCCCACACTGCAGTTTTTCACTGTCATCAGTTCTTCACTAATATTAGTTTCATCGGTCCTACAGTAGAACCCTGTGGAACTTCTTAAGGTTTCCAAGTACTTAATGCTGTGTGTTAATGTTAATGTACATGTTCTCTTTCTCTTATAAACTAATTTAGGGGTCAGATTGGTGGGCAGATCTCGCTGCTCTGGGAGAGTGGAGGTTCTTCATGGAGAGAGCTGGGTCACAGTGTGTGATGCTGACTTTGACCAGCAGGATGCAGAGGTTGTGTGTCGAGAGCTGGGCTGTGGTTCTCCTGTGGAGGTTCTGGGAGCAGCTGCTTTTGGTAGAGGGGAGGGTCCGGTGTGGTCAGAGGAGCTTCAGTGTAGAAGAACTGAATCTCAGATTCACTTCTGTCCAAAATCATCTTCACTCAAACACAACTGCTCCCATGATAATGATGTGGGACTGGTGTGTTCTGGTGAGAGCTACATATTTTATTTATTTTTTCTTTTTAGAGTCTTGATGAAAAGATGTTCTTTTCTTAGTGGTCAGTGTATAATGTACTTCATGAAACATATTCTTCTTAATTCTTTTATTGATATAGTCCATATTTGTGCATGCTGGAATATAGCACATGTGAATAGCATTAAAATGAAGTTTTACCAGATTTTAAAAGATGCAAAATGATGTTTGAGTTGTGCATTCAATCTTTCTCTTTCTGCTCTTTAGAAAGTGTGAGGTTGGTGGATGGTTTGAGTCGCTGTGCTGGGAGAGTGGAGGTTCTTCATAAAGGACAGTGGGGAACAGTGTGTGATGGTAACTGGGATATGATAGATGCTGCAGTGGTGTGTAGAGAGCTGGGCTGTGGAGAGGCTGTAGATGCACTTAGTGGTGCTTACTTTGGATCAGGATCAGGACCAATCTGGATGGATAATGTGGAGTGTAGAGAATCAGAATCCATACTAAAGAACTGTAAATCAGCAGGATGGGGTAAACATAACTGTAATCATCCTAAAGATGCTGGAGTCATCTGTTCAAGTGAGTTACACTAAAAACTTAGTATGAACTTCTGTAATCAAAAAACCTTTTAACCCACTGCATAATGTTTATTATATTTTGATCATACCTAGGAGTCAGGCTGGTTGGAGGTTCTCACTGCTCTGGGAGAGTGGAGGTTCTTCATGGAGAGAGCTGGGTCACAGTGTGTGATTCTGACTTTAACCAGCAGGGTGCAGAGGTTGTGTGTCGAGAGCTGGGCTGTGGTTCTCCTGTGGAGGTTCTGGGAGCAGCTGCTTTTGGTAGAGTGGAGGGTCCGGTGTGGTCAGAGGAGCTTCAGTGTAGAGGCAGCGAATCACAGATTCACTTCTGTCCAAAATCATCTTCACTCAAACACAACTGCTCCCATGATAATGATGTGGGACTGGTGTGTTCTGGTAGGTATTTCACTTCCTTTTGTCAATTTCACACAAAACACTGACAAAAACACACATCCACCAAATTCAGATAACAGACAGGTGACGGAGACACAAATCCACCAGTTTGATTGATTTCTGTATTGCACAATATTATGAAAAAAGATATTAAGACATTAAAACATTAAGAAACCTTTAATTTGATTTGTCATTTATGTCCTTGAGGGCTAACCAGACTTTTTAATTTTACAAGGAGTGCTGCAGAGAAGTCAAAAAGCAAAAGTTTTATACATATGAAAAAATGTTTAGACTTTGACTATGTTGAATTGTTTTTGGTGACCATTTTAAAAGAAACTTACAAAGTCTTATTTTTTTTATCTAAAACTACAAGTATGTTTTTTTCTACCATTGATTTACAGGCAGTGTGAGGAATAATAAATTATTTCATTTAGACTAAGATGAGTAATATTTAAGGAACTACACATACAGTGTGTAATGCAACATGTCAGATGTGTGGCATTCCTAATGTGCTTTCACTAATGTGATTTTGCGATGTGGTAGAGTGCTGATCGTGGGTCCAACAGTATCCAGCACTTTTTAGTGGATTAGTGGATTGACCTGTCAATGTGTTTAGCCATGGCATAGCACATCTTTCTTCTGACTAGCCTTGTAATCTGATGCTTTCTTCTGGGTGCAGTGTTTTTTGATGATCAATGTACACAAATACTATACTGTAGGTGACAAGCGAAGACTTGTTGGTGGTCCTCACGCATGCTCTGGGAGAGTATAGAAGCTTCATCGGAATTCTTGGCTTCCAGTGTGTGATGCTGACTTTAACCAGCAGGATGCAGAGGTTGTGTGCAGCTGGGAGCTGGGCTGTGGTTCTCCTGTGGAGGTTCTGGGAGCAGCTGCTTTTGGTAGAGCAGAGGGTCAGATGTGGTCAGAGGAGCTTCAGTGTAGAGGAAACGAATCTCATATGTACCTCTGCCAGACATCTCCTTCCTTGAAACCCAACTGCTCTCACAACAAGGATGTGGGACTAAGATGCTCTGGTATGATGAAGTATGTTTGTAAAAGATTTAGATTAGTACTAAACTGTGAGCAATTAGTTTGTAATTACTGTATTTTTTTTATTATTATTGTATTGTATTATTGTTGCCTACTATTTTTCCTCTGTTAATTCAGGTCACACTCAGGCTCGGCTGATGAACGGCTCAGATTCCTGTTCTGGTCGAGTGGAGCTCCAGTACCTCAGTGAGTGGGGTACAGTGTGTGATGTAAGCTGGGATATGAGAGCTGCCAGTGTCCTCTGTGCTCAGCTGAAGTGTGGGAGTGCTGTGGCTGTGTTGGGGTCAGACTGGTTTGGGGAGGGGAGTGGCCGGATCTGGGCTGATGTGTTTGATTGTCAGGGAAACGAAACACACCTGTTAAAATGTCCCATTTCATCATGGAGTCGAACTGCATGCTCTCATGAACAGTATGCTGGAGTTATCTGTAGTGGTGAGATCTTACAGTTGCAGTATAATAAATAACTGAAAGTTTATTACTCCCTCATTTTAAGCCAAGTAATATATTTTTTTCTCTTCAGGTTCTTCTCTGGCGTCTCATGAGGGAGGAGTGCGGTTGTCTGGAGGGATGGAGTGTGAGGGGGAAGTGGAGGTGTTCTTCAGGCAGGACTGGAGGAGAGTTCTGCTGGACTCCTGGAGAGAGTCTGAGGCCTCTGTGGTCTGCAGACAGCTGGGCTATGGTTCTGTACTCAACATCTCCAGCTCCTCTTCATCCAGTCCTGAACACAGCTACATGTGTGTGACGGGTTTCAACTGCTCTGGGAGTGAAGCTCATCTGAGGAACTGCAGCAGCTCACAAGCAGTTAACTGCAGCTCCACAGTACAGCTCTACATCACCTGCTCTGGTAAGCATTGCACAGTTAATATATGTATAATTTTATTTGTATGTATGATAACATGCAAAAGTGCCTCTATTATCCATATTTTTGAACATTTGAGAATAATTATTTGGCAAATATGAGTACATATACACAACACATATCTTGTGAAAGGAGTTTTAAAAAAACATCTTTTGTATTTGTGTAAATTTTAGGTACATCTAACACAGTCCACAGCTCCATCAGGCTGGTTGGTTCTGGGGGAGACTGTGCTGGAAGGCTGGAGGTTTTCCACAGTGGATCATGGGGGACAGTGAGTGATGAATTGTGGGATATTGAGGATGCGCAGGTGGTCTGCAGACAGCTGCAGTGTGGAGTGGCCCTCAGTGCTCCAGTACCGGTACCAGCCCGGTTTGGATCTGGAACTGGACCCATTTGGCTTAATGAGGTGGAGTGTGAGGGGAACGAGGCGTCTCTGTGGAACTGCAGATATCAGCTGTGTGGAGAGGATGAATGTGGACACAAGGATGATGTAGGAGTCGTGTGCTCAGGTACTTCGTACCTATGTACAACTGGAGGTACATTTTGAATAATTAAAGAAGAAACTTTTGCACGTTTAAATCAATGTGCATAACTAGCTAGCTATCTTTCTCCCGCCAGAGTATAAAGAGATCAGACTGACTGAGGGCTGTGAGGGGAATCTGGAGGTGTACTATAATGGAACCTGGGGGAATGTGTGTGTAAATGGGATGACCGATGAAACGGCAAAATTGATCTGTCGAGAGCTGAACTGTGGAAGAACTGGCAGTGAGTCTTGGTCTAAAGCAAGAGTGGAATCAGCTCCTAACTGGCTGGATAATGTAAAATGTAGGAAACATGACTCCACTCTGTGGCACTGTCCATCTTCTTCCTGGGGGGAGAACAGGTGTGATAATCGCAATGAGGTTGCTTGCATTACCTGCTCAGGTAGGCAGATATGATGAGGTGTTAAAGACTTTAAAGAATGCTAGAACTAATGTAGTTTGTAATTGGAATTTCATAATATTTGATTTTTTGTCCTACCACAGAGAATGGAAATACACTAGATTTGACAAATTGGCTGTGTGATTCATCTCCTCATGAGAGACCGTGCTCAAGTAAGAAAACTTATCATTATCAAAATGATCATGTCTTTGATAAACTACATTTTCTTTCTTTTTGACTGCATGTTCTGCCAGCATGCTTTCACTAATAAGCAATTCTTGTCTTTGCTCGCACTGTTTTATTTGTAGTTTGCATATTTTTTTGCACTTTAACATATTTTAGATAACACTTCTACAGTGATATTTTTAACAAAGGTTTAGAGAGGGATTCTGGGTAATGGAGTCCATCAGAGTGTCTATGTAAGTCTGAGGAATTCAGGTGTAGACAGGACAGGTGTGGTGGATGGGGGTGGATAATATGGCCCTAAAACAATATCACGATGTTTCATGGCATTTATCGCGATAACAGTACTCTTGGTGATATGACAAAACACTGAATTAAAGATATTATTTTAAAAATACACTACTGAAACAAAATAAAAATTTAATTCTGTTTTTGCATATGATATGGCACCCCCCCAAACTACGATATAAAAAAATACAAGACTTTTTATCAGATGGTAACAGACATCAGTGATCAAGAAAGTCATGATACTATTAATGCACTCTATATAATCTATATAATTAATAATAAAGTAAAATGAATAATATTGGACAGATAAAAACAGCAACCCCAGTGGTGCCCTGCAGTGATAATTAGGGGTGGGTGATATGGCACGATATTTCAGGGTATAGTATCGTTTTTTGCGTTTGATACGATATGGCACAGCCCTAGTGGTGGAAATAACAGGTGTAACAGACAGCTAGTTTAAAAAAATCAACTGTTTCAACTAAAACAGTAAAACAAGGTAAGTGCTTTTTTTTTTTACTATGGCTACTTCTGTTTTTTTTTTCTCCTGCTCTCTTCTGCTTGTATATATTTTTCATCTTACAATGCTTTTTTCTCTATAAGAACATATTTCATCATACAGTATATACGACTGTTGTAAATGTTTGTAAGACTTTGATGGATAATCATTTTTTTCCCTCTGTGGTGTGTTTGTAGAGCACATTCCTCTGAGGCTGAGGGGAGGAGTAGGAAGCTGTTCTGGATGGCTGCAGGTGTATCATAATAAAACATGGGGGTCTGTATGTGGTGATCTGTGGGACATCAGGGATGCTCAGGTGATCTGCAGGCAGCTGGGTTGTGGGCCGGCGCTGAGTGCTAATAGAAGAGCTGCTGATGGTTCTGGTGGAGGAACTATCTGGATGAACAGAGTGAAGTGTAGAGGGAATGAGATTCACCTGTGGGACTGTCCTCATTCCCTGAAGAACCACACTGACTGCTCCCACAGTGCTGGAGTCACTTGTGGAGGTCAGAGGAACAGACACAACTGAATATATTTGCCTCCTAACTGTTACAGAAACTTTACACATGCTTGAGAAAAATACTTACATCACATTGTTATTTTATGCTCACTCACTAGGCTTCCTGTATCATACTTTGCCTTTAAATAATAAAAGAGGACAGATGGGACATTTTGTCTTGCAAGGTCAGGGACCACTTTTCTCCATTGTAAACAGGCTTGATAGCAACTTCGGTAACTATTGTTGATCATAATGTTGGTCACACACATTTGGTTTCCATCATTTAATAATTGTAATGTTTTTGGGAAGGATAGAAAGTAACAATAGTGAGAGTCTGTATGTGCTTTGCACCAGTCTGTCTAGATCATTCTGTGTTTATAGACATTTCATATGTCATCTTCCATAATATTCATCACAAAATTATTCACATCCAATAAAAGGACTGTGTTCATGTATAAATTGTCTATACATTTTGTATATTTGTTTTTTAGATTCTCAACCACAGACAAGAAGAATCATACTTCCACAAACTCCTCCACCAGCTGTTCCCTCCATCTATCCAGTGTCTCTCCTGGTTCTGGGATCTGTGCTCTTCCTGGCCTTAGTGCTTCTGGTTGTGCTGTTTTATCAGAACAGAGTGCTCAGGAGAGGTAGGGGGATTCAGAGATCATCTACAATCCACTTTCTGTACTTTCTCTAATCATCATTAGTACTTCAATCTGTCATCGGTCTTCTCTTCTACTGAACTGACTCCATGTTTCTCTCTGTCTCTCTCACAGTGATCTCTAAGAGGAGGAAGACTTCAGCTGAGCCTGTCTATGAGGAGATTGACACCAGGCTCATCCCTAAAAGAATTACTGTCTCAACTGAAAGTAAGAGTAAAATGTTTTTTTCTTCTCTCAAAGCAGAAATGTCTGGTCTTTACAGAAATAATGTAGCAGTTAATCAAATACTTGTCAGATAACTCTCTTTTCATATTGTTATATTTTAGTGTTTAAATATTTAGTGTTTTTTTTGTAGATTTTCTTCCTTTGTTAATAAATTACACCAATTTATCTATCTTTTCTTCCCACTGAATAATGTTCTGAATAATGTATCTTCTCATTCAATAAAATGTATTTATAAAAGCTATTGGATAAAAAAACTTTTAACAATAATTTTAGTTTTCTTTGCTTTTTATTGTTCTATGTATTGCTCTTTTATTGCAACTTTAATATTCACTATCATAGGGCACTACCAGTATTTTCAGTTTCCAGTAGAGGGCAGTGTTAGACTTTTAGACCCTGTGGATGTTTAGTTTCTGTAACAGTAATGCAAGATGATTGACAGGGATTATTTTATTGTTTGTGCATGGAGTTTCTGTAGGTTCACATGTGCTGTAGGTACCAAATGTGTAGCACCTCAAACTATCAAAATATGTTACTGTGCCTGTTTACTTTTTTGAGACCAGAAAGTTATTTCTGTGGCGAGAGGTCATGAGATCTTGGGGAAAAGGGAAAAGAAAGAAGAAAAAAAGGAAGAAATAGGGAGACACTTAAATCAGGCCCTCAAACCCACATTTACATTTTTTGTAACAAATAAATAGAAAACACAGACACAAGCAATAACAATAAAAAAAAACACTTATTTAGAAAGCAATTTACAAAGCTTTGATCTGCTCTCCCTCTCCTCTCCTCCTCTTTACATCCTGGAAGCCTCCTTCTGCTGATCTTCCTCTTTCAGGTGGGGATGGAGACGGTGGAGAGGCAAGTGCTGCTGCTTGAGCTCCAGGACACTGAAGATGCTGGGTCTTCGGGGACTGGGCCTGAATTTACAGAAGAGAAAGATCTGTAGATTTACTTTCACATAGTTACTGTAGTCCTGTAATAGTTTATCCAAATAAGAAGATCTACAGTTCTCCATAGTTCATACATTTGTCTCATTAACATACACTGTTTTTAGCTTGTATGGGATCCTGGGCAAACCCCTGATTCAGCACTTCTCTCATACCATTTTATACACTGCCTGTATTTGTAATTAATGTACTAAACTAGAAATGTCAAAAAAGTAACCAAATAAATAACTTTACTGCAGGATACACACTATCATGATGAAATAATAGAATTAGTAAAACAACTATTTTTTTTAAACAAGCAAGCCTGGATGAAAATGTTCAGAACAGAGAATTAAGAATGACAAGTATTTAAAATTAAGTACAGATACAGTCCATCATTCATTCTGACAGGTGACTTTAATTTAGTTTTAGTCTTTTGTTTGTCACACTTTAGTCATTTAGTCAACAAAACATTTAAGCCTAGTCTAGTCAAATAAAAAGTATGTATTACATTTATGGTTTTACTGTTTTAGATGTGTATTATTTATTGCTAATATTTATTTAAACACCAGCTTTTAAGTTTTGTTTCATTTAAATTAAGCACAAGCTATTTAAAACAAGGTGTATGTATGGACATATTGACAATTTAAAGAACAACTCCCAGGTTCAGATGATGCAAAAATGAAAGACAACCAAAACTGAGATAAAATGGCAATACAGCTAATTGACATTCTTAAAACTACATTTCATTTTAACAGTTTCTCAACTAGAATCTCTCCTTTACTCACAGCTAAATTGGTGTACTCTCATTATATATATGTATATGATATATATGTGTGTGTGTGTGTGTGTGTGTGTGTATATAATAAAATAGCATTTTAAAATCTAAGAACTTGCTGACAAATATGATTCATCTTCATTCTGAAGTGCTCAGAATAGCAGAGGACTGACAGCTTAGGTACCATACTAATGCATACATAACTACATAGGTAGTTAGTTATCTATATTGTAATAAGTTGTTCACAGTCATTACATTGCAAAAAACTAAATCTTAGCAAGTTAAATTATCTAAATTTAAGGCAATAAATCTTATTTTCTTCTCTGATAAGACTTTTTGTCTTACTAAGCATTGTGTAAGTGTTAGATTCAAGATTCAAGATTCAAGATTTTTATTGTCACATCACAGAGTACAGGTGTACATGTGAGTGAAAAACTTGGGTGCAGATTCCCACCAATGCGTAAAGAATAATATTTACAAGAGAGTAATAAAATAATATAAAATATATAAAAATAGGACATACAGATAACTTACAGTATAAACACTATTTACAATACACTTAATTACAATAAACATGATAACTTACACTATAGACAAATATTGCACAGAACAGATATGCACAGATGTAGATATGGATAGTGTGGAAGTAGTCAGTATGTCACAGTATAGCTATGAGTAAGTGCAGGTAAGGAATGAGTTGAGTGGGGAGTGCAGGGGGCAGAATGCTGTATAATATGGAAAAGTCTGATAGATGCAGTGTAAAGTAAAGTGCAGGGTGCAGAGTTTGTATGGGTGTCAGTGGGGTGGGTTGGGCAGAACACCGTTCTACTGGCTATTCCACAGCCTGGTTGCTTGGGGGAAGAAGCTGTCTCGGAACCGGCTGGTTCTGGTCTTCAAGCTTCTGAGCCTCCTTCCACTCGGCAGCTGTGAGAACAGGGAATGGCTTGGATGGAACGGGTCCTTCATGATCTTTTTGGATTTCCTCAGGCAGCGGTTGGTGTATAAATCCAAAAGGTTTGGGAGCTCAACCCCAGTGACGTACTGCGCTGTGCGCACAACCCTCTGCAGGGATTTCCGCTCCAGAGCAGTACAGTTCCCATACCAGGTGGTGATGCTGCCCGTCAGAATGCTTTCCACAGTGCAGGTGTAGAAAGTCCTGAGGATGCTGGGGTTCAGACCAAACCTCCTCAGCCGTCTGAGGAAGTACAGGCGTTGTTGTGCCTTCTTCACCACCCGTGTGGTGTGTTCTGTCCATGTCAGATCCTCGCTGATGTGAACACCCAGAAACTTGAAGCTGCTGACCCTCTCCACCGCAGTCCCGTTGATGGAGATCAACGAGTATGCTTTCTCCTGCTTCCTGAAGTCCACGATCAGCTCCTTGGTCTTGCTGACGTTTAGAGAGAGGTTATTCTCCTGGCACCAGTTTTCCAGGATGTTAACCTCCTCTCTGTAGGCCGATTCGTCGTTGTTTGAGATCAGGCCAACAATTGTTGTGTCGTCAGCAAATTTGATGATGACATTGGAGCTGTGTCTGGCTGTGCAGTCGTGGGTGTACAGGGAGTACAGGAGCGGGCTGAGCACACAGCCCTGGGGCGCTCCGATGTTGAGGGTCAGTGAGGAGGATGTGATGTTGCCCATCCTCACCACCTGCTGTCGGTCTGACAGGAAGTTCAGGATCCAGCTGCACAGTGTGCTGTTCAGACCCAGATCCCGGAGCTTGATGTCGAGCCTCGAGGGAACGATGGTGTTGAATGCTGAACTGTAGTCCACAAACAGCATTCTCACATACGTGTCCTTCTTGTCCAGGTGAGAGAGGGCAGTGTGCAGGGTCAGGGCGATCGCATCGTCAGTGGATCTGTTCTGCCTGTATGCAAACTGCAGTGGGTCCAGGGTGGCAGGCAGTGAGGAACGGATGATATCCCTAACCAGCCTCTCAAAGCATTTGCTTATGATGGAGGTTAGGGCAACAGGTCGCCAGTCATTCAGACAGGTGGTGTGGGCAGTCTTTGGAACTGGCACAATGGTGGCCAGTTTAAAGCAAGCTGGCACAACAGAGAGAGAGAGTGATGTATTATAAATGTCCGTGTAGACTGCTGCCAGTTCTCTATAGCAGGCTTTAAGCACTCTCCCGGGAATGCCATCCGGACCAGCTGACTTGCGTGGATTTATCCGCTGAAAAGCTCTGCGCACGTCAGCTTCAGAGACGGAGGGTGGGATGGGATCAGCGGTGGGCGGGGCGCACTCTGGGAGCGCAGCGGTGGGCGGGGCACACTCTGGGAGCGCAGCGGTGGGCGGGGCGCACTCTGGGAGCGCAGCGTGATCTGCCTCGAATCGAGTGTAGAAGCGGTTCAGCTCCTCTGGCAGCTCAGCGTTGGTGCTGGTCAGAGTGTGAGAGCTTCTCTTGTAGTCAGTGATAATGTTCAGACCCTGCCACAAGCTCTGGGTGTTGGCTGTGTTGAACTGTGCTTCCACTTTCTCTCTGTACCCACGTTTGGCCGCTTTTATGGTCCTACGGAGAGCGTAGCTGGCTCGTTTGTACTCCTCCGTATTTCCAGATCTGAAAGCGGCGCTGCGTGCGCTGAGAGCGGAACGGACGTCACCGTTCAGCCAGGGCTTCTGATTGGGGATAGACGCGCACTGATCTGAGGGGCACTACGTCATCCACGCACTTGCGAATGAAGGCGGTGACTGTGTCTGCGTACTCGTCGATGCTGCTTGACGAATCACGGAACATCTCCCAGTCCACGTGATCAAAACAGTCCTGAAGCATAGCTTCCGATTGGTCAGACCAGCGGCGTACCTCCTTGGTGGTGGGCGGTTCTCGTTTCAGCCTCTGCCTGTAGGTGGGCAGAAGCAGGATGGAGGAGTGATCTGATTTGCCGAACGGGGGTCGGGGGAGGGCTTTGTAGGCTCCTCGGATGTTAGAGTAGCAGTGATCAAGCGTCTGGGTTTTCCGCGTGAAGCATGTAATGTGCTGAAACAGTGCTGGACAAAAAGTTTTAAAGTTTGTCCGGTTAAAGTCCCCTGCAACAATGAGTGCAGCCTCCGGGCGCGCGGTCATCTGCTTGTTGATGGTCTCGTGTAGCTTCCCGAGTGCGAATTCCGCGTCCGCACGCGGGTGTATGTACACTGCCGCTAAACACAGTCCTGTAATCTCACGAGGTAGCCACACCGGCCGGCAGGAGATGATCAGATATTCCAGCTCCGGCGAGCAGAAAGACTCGATGAAATGTACATTCCTCCGATCACACCAAGCATTGTTGATCAGGAAACATACACCACCTCCCTTACTTTTCCCAGAGAGCTCTTTGGATCTGTCGGCGCGGTGCAGAGAGAACCCCGCGGGTTCTATGGCGTGGTCGGGTATGTCCGCGGATAGCCAGGTCTCTGTGAGGCAGATCACGCTGCAGTCACGCATCTCCCGCTGGAAAGCGATCCGTGCGTGGAGCTCGCACAGCTTGTTGTCCAAGGACTGCACATTAGCCAGCAACAAGGTGGGAAGAGGCGGACGGTGAGCGCGGCGTCTCAGCCTGACGAGCACACCGGCTCGCTTGCCTCTTTTCCGGCGTCTGCGTCGCGTGCGTGGCCGGGCGACCCAGGTGAATGGAGCCTCTCCGATGTTAGGGAACAAAGGATCAGCGTTGTGGAACTCAAAGTCCGGTTTGCGGTGAGTGATCGACGATCTGATTCCCAGGAGTGTTTGTCGGTCATATGTGACGATGCCAGTAACATTCAGTGCAAAAAGAGTAACAAGCAAACACAAAAACAAAGAAAAACTGCTAAAATAAGTGGGAGCTCGCAACACGGCAGCCATGCTCGGCGCCATCTTGATGACGTATTTTGCTTATTTTAGGGATAATTATCTTAATCATTCTTACTTAGAATTTGTAATTTGAACTCAAAATAAGCACAATTAAGCAGCAATCAAGTTATTCTGATTCTTGTGTCCATAAACAGTGACTTTTTTGCTTGATTTAGGTGTTACTTCACTCATTTTGAGACTTTGCCATTGCTTTTTTGTAAGAAATCTTACTAAGAAAATTTTGCTTACCCGATTGGCAGATTTGTTTTGCTTAATACATATATTTGTCTTAATTTGCATATATTTTATGTCTAGTTTTTTTTTTTTTTTTTTGCAGTGTAGTGTAAACTGCACTGTGAAGTTTTAAATTAAGGGATGAAATTAGTCCCCCTGTGTTAAAAAAAAAAGCTTCTTTTACCCGGTGAAAATAGTCACACTTCCATTACATTATGCTAACATTACTTTGTTTTAAAGCAACTGACCTATAAAGATAGTGAGCCAAATTTAGGTCGAGCCAAGTTTATGAAACTACACACTTTTACTGCAGTACAGATTTACACTCTCTACTAAATAATCCATCTCAAAAGCAGAAAAAACGTACTTTATACTGGGAGGCTATATCGTTAAATATAGGGAGTATAGGGAATGTTTTCTTCTGATTTTGAGCTGGACTTTTTAGCAGGGTCAACATTACTGGCTTTCAGGAGCCTAATCTTTAAATTCTTAACAATTAGCTATATTGTAGCGAAGCTGCTTTTATATTCTGTTCACTGTGAATTCACTGTTCTGTTCTGTGCTGGGCTTGTGATTGGGGTAGGGGGAGGGGCAGAGCAGGAAAGCGCGTGTGTGTGTGTGAAGGGAGAGAGAGAGAGAGAGAGAAGAGCTGCCCGTGAGTGTGTGCTGAGAGTGAGAGCTAGAGTTAACCAGTTAGCACTAGACTTTTGTTATTTTTCGTAGTGATGGGCATAACAGCTCTTTTAGATGAACTGAACCATTAGAATAAGTTCACTAAAAAGATGGGAGACGGAAAGGTATAATAAACCCAACATTTAGTTACATATTTCAATATTTGTTATTTATATATATTTTACAACACTTGTAAAAAAAAACGGGAGACTTTTCTTATTATGTTATTTGTAATGTGATTTATATATATAAATCACATTACAAATAACATAATACAAAAAATAAGTATGAACTTCTGCAACATAGATATTACATTAAGAGCAAAATTAACATAAAAAAAATTACATTCAGAAGAAAGTATCAACTTCAATGTGCAATCAAATTGAAAATAAATAGCGTAACTGTAGTGCAAAACAAAAGGTCAAGAAACTAAAATAAATACATATAAATAAAACAAAGACACATCCATACGCTCACTGTTGTGGGTGCAGAACAAATTAAATCCAAACAGGATCATCATGATAAAGGTGGCCTTATGCCCTTTACTTCAGAAACTTTGTCTATTGGTTATGAATATGCTTGTTATACAACTATTATTACTAATAGTAATAATATTATAAAAAAATAACCACGATAACAATATTGTTGAATTACTGAGAGACTGACTGAGTGACGCGGTGAGTGACGCAACTTCCGGTCTGCGTACCTGCTTGCTGTTTGTTTAGCTCCTCTCTGTTTTAGCTATTTGTTTACGTTTTCTACTACTTATTAACCTTTAACCGTCTTATAACCTTCCTAAACTTATAAAATCCCTCAGGTAGCCATTATTTTTGTGTTATTTATCGATTTTGACGTTTTTTTGTGTGTTTTGTGCTTACTTCGAGGTAATGGCGTGTGCGGAGGATCGTGCTCTCCTGACACTCAGCGAGGAGCTCGTCCGTCTGGATCAGCAGATCCACCGCCTGCTCGAGAGGCAGTCGGAGCTCCACAGGCAGAGGACGAGGCTGGAGGAATCCCGCGACGCCGCCTTCGCGGCCGTCTCCAACCCGGTGATGCCGGCGCGGCGGACCCCGGCGGTCGTTTGCTTCACCCCCGCTCCGGGAGGGGCCTGGGAGCGGCAGCGCGGCCGAGGAAAGCGGGTTTCCCCCCTACCTTCTCAGCCGGATTTTGCCTCCGCAAACCGGTTTGAGGTCCTCAGCTCGTCGCCGTCGCCTCCTTCACCTCCCCCAGCCCCGAGGAAAACAGATAAGGGCAGTACCCTCATTGTCGGAGATTCCATTGTTAGCCATTTAAAGGTGTCTAACGCTAAGAGTAATGCTGCAGTGTCGTGTTTTCCAGGAGCTCGGGTCCTGGACGTCGCCCGGCGGCTTCCTACGGTGGTTCGGCATCGCGGGGACCCCGGCACCGTCATCCTGCATGTGGGTACCAACGACACGTCCGCCCGGCGCAGTGAGGTCCTGAAGGAGCACTTTCGCACTCTTCTGGACACCGCTCGCAGACTGACCCGCGCCCGCCTCCTCATCTCTGGTCCGATGCCCACCTACCGCCGCGGGAGCCAGCCGTTCAGCCGCCTCTACGCTCTCCACTGCTGGCTGCGGGACTGGTGCTCTGCTAGTGGAGTTGGCTACGTGGACAACTGGGAGAGTTTTCGGGAACGTCCAGCCCTCTTCCACCGAGACGGGCTTCACCCCAGCCGCCTGGGATCCACCGTCCTCTCTGGTAACATTGAGGCGGTGCTACGCCGGGACTGACTGGCCCTAACCAGTCATACCGGCCAGGTTAGTGGTCTAAGTAATGGGCAGTTTAGTAATATACATTGTTCTAATGAGTTATCTTGCCACTTTCCTGTGCATAAGGCTGTGAGTTTTAATTATGTGCCTTTTTCAGATACAAGTGCATTTTTACCTTGTAGGATTGAGACTATGTCTGTCCCCCGTGTCGCTCGAAACCGAAAAACTCAGAAAATCTGTTTTAATAATCTTATTAAAATTAAAACGACAGCATCCGTCTCTCAGAGTACCAGCAGCGTCCGTATGAAACTAGGGCTATTAAATATAAGATCGCTAGCACCAAAATCAGTTATTGTTAATGATATTATTACTGATAATCACCTTAATGCACTATGTCTGTGTGAAACCTGGATTAAACCTGATGAATATATCGCTTTAAATGAGTCTACCCCCCCAGGTTTTAGCTATTTCAGTTACCCACGCAGCTCTGGTCGTGGCGGTGGTGTTGCCACAATCTATGACTCAATGTTAGGTATATCTCAAAACTCACAATTGGATGCTAAGTCGTTTGAAGTTCTTAGTCTTAAAGTACAACCCCTGGCAAAAAGTATGGAATCACCAGTCTTGGATGAGCACTCCTTCAGACATTTCATTTTGTAAAACAAACTCTGATCAAAAACATGATACAAAAATAAGGTCATTCCAAAGTACAACTTGTTGGCTTTCAGGAACACTCAAAGAAATGAAGAAAAAACATTGTGGAAGTCAGTGAATGTTACTTTTATTGACCAACCACAGGGAAAAAAATATGGAATCACTCAATTCTGAGGAAAAAAGTATGGAATCACTCAAATTGAAGGTAGAAAATAAGGACACACCCAGTCAATTTCCTTTCCCTAAATGGACACCTGCCTCAGATTAGATCTGCTCGTTAGTCTGCAGTTAAAAACACCTGCAGTCATGACACCTTGGAGGGCTGCTGGACGAATTAGAGTGGCAAGAACCATGGCTCCAACAAGAGAAATGTCTCTTGAAACAAAAGAGAGGATTGTGAAACTTCTTGAAGAAGGTAACTCTTCACGCATGGTTGCTAAAGATGTGGGCTGTTCACAGTCAGCTGTATCCAAGATATGGACTAAATACAAACAGCATGGAATGGTTGTTAAAGCCAAGCGTACTGGTAGACCAAGAAAGACATCAAAGCGTCAAGACAAGCAACTTAAGGCCATTTGTCTTGAAAACCGAAAAAGTACAACTAAACAGATGAAGCATAAATGGAGCCAATGTATGTGACCGAACCGTAAGAAATCGCCTAAAGGAAATGGGATTTCAATACAGGAAAGCTAAAAGAAAACCATCATTGACACCTAAACATAAAAGAACAAGACTGCAGTGGGCTAAGGAGAGGCAATCATGGACTGTGGATGACTGTATGAAAGTTATCTTCAGTGATGAGTCAAGAATCTGCATTGGACAAGGTGATGATGCTGGAACTTTTGTTTGGTGCCGTTCCAGTGAGATTTATGAATAGGCCTGCCTGAAGAAAACAACCAAATTTCCACAGTCCTTGATGATATGGGGCTGCATGTCAGGCAAAGGCACTGGGGAGATGACTGTGGTTAATTCTTCTATCAATGCACAAGTTTACATTGACATTTTGGACAGTTTTCTCATCCCTTCAATTGAACAGATGTTTGGAGATAATGAAATAATTTTCCAAGATGACAATGCATCGTGCCATAGGGCAAAAACAGTGAAGGCATTCCTTGGAGAAAGACACATTCAGTTGATGTCATGGCCTGCAAATAGTCCAGATCTCAACCCAATTGAAAACCTGTGGTGGAAATTGAAAAAAAATGGTCCACAAGAAGGCTCCGACCTGCAAAGCTGATCTGGCAACTGCTATCAAAGAGAGTTGGCACCAAATTGATGCAGAAAACTGTTTGTCACTCATCAAGTCCATGCCTCAGAGACTGAAAGCCGTTATAAAAGCCAAAGGTGGTGCAACTAAATACTAGTGATGTATTTTGAATCATCTTTTGTTTATCTGTTTTTCATGATTCCATACTTTTTTCCTCAGAATTGAGTGATTCCATATTTTTTTCCCTGTGGTTGGTCAATAAAAGTAACATTCACTGACTTCCACAATGTTTTTTCTTCATTTCTTTGAGTGTTCCTGAAAGCCAACAAGTTGCACTTTGGAATGACCTTATTTTTGTATCATGTTTTTGATCAGAGTTTGTTTTACAGAATAAAATGTCTGAAGAAGTGCTCATCCAAGACTGGTGATTCCATACTTTTTGCCAGGGGTTGTAGCAGGCCCGTCTCCTGCTTCCAAAACGCAGCATTCGTTTCTGCTTATAACACTGTATCGTCCTCCTGGACCATACTCAAATTTTATTAGTGAATTTGCTGACTTTCTAGCAGCAGTAATTCTTCTTTCTGATAAGATCATAATTGTTGGAGACTTTAATATCCACTTTGAAAAGGACCAGGATCCACTAAAAATTGCATTTAAATCAGTTTTAGATGCTCTAGGCTTTAAACAAAATGTAATTGGCCCCACTCACCGATGTAGTCATACATTAGACTTAGTTTTGACACTGGGTATTGAGGCTGAGAATATAGTTACTCTTTCTCAACATGACTCAATATCCGATCATTATCTAATTATGTTTGAAATAGTTTTTAATCAAAATATCCTCCTCCCGCCCCGCTATATCAGCAAGCGTAAAATAACAACCGCAATTGCTAATGAATTTGTAAATAAACTCCCCGACTTAACCATCTCCCTTCCGTCCTATGAGCATGATCTCGAGCACAAAACAGAAAATCTACAAACTGTGCTCCGCTCTAACCTTGACCGCGTAGCGCCGACAAAAATAAAACAAATCAGGGATAAAAAGCTAGCACCGTGGTATAATGACCACACACGTACATTAAAACAAACCGCTCGTAACTTTGAACGTAAATGGCGACACACAAAACTAGAATGTTTCCGGCTAGCATGGCAGCATAGTCTCACAGACTACAAAAAAGCCCTAATTAAAACAAAATCCCAGTATATTTCATCGCTTATTGAGAAAAATAGAGACAATCCTAGATTCCTTTTCACTACTGTGGCTAAACTCACCGGCAGTCAAAAACAAACTAGCTCCGTTATCCCTGTCGACATTAATAGTAATGATTTCATGAAGTTCTTTGATGATAAAATTAATAGCATTAGACAAAAAATTCAGTATCACCCCCAAAATTTACTTATAGATATCGATGAATGCTGCTCCAGCTCTGAGACACACCTAGAGTGTTTCAGCCCGGTTACAGAAAAAGATTTACTTAGTGTAATTAACTCATCAAAATCAACATCATGTATATTAGATCCAGTACCCACACAATTATTGAAACAGGCACTGCCAAAGGTGGGAAAATCATTACTAGAAATAGTAAATTCATCCCTTAGCATGGGCTACGTACCCAATTCTCTTAAATTGGCGGTCATTAAGCCCATTATCAAAAAGCCAAATCTGGACCCCCGCGAGCTTGCTAATTATAGACCAATTTCTAATCTTTCCTTTATAGCCAAAATCCTAGAAAAATTTGTGTTTAACCAGCTGCGCTTGTATCTACAAAGTAATAGTATGCATGAGGTTTTTCAATCTGGATTTAGACAAAACCATAGTACTGAAACAACTCTACTTAGAGTAACTAATGATTTACTTTCAGCTCTTGATAGGGGCAGTAATGCCATCCTTGTACTGCTAGATGTAAGTGCTGCCTTTGACACCATAGATCACGCTATTCTACTTGATAGGTTAGAAAATCTTATAGGAATTAAAGGATCAGCCCTCACCTGGTTCAGATCTTATCTGAGAGATTGATTCCAGTGTGTTTACTTAAATAACGAATGCTCTTATCAGTCTAGAGTAAAATATGGTGTCCCTCAAGGATCAACCCTGACTCCATTACTCTTTACTCTTTATATGCTACCACTGGGTAAAATTATCCGTAGGCATGGTATTAACTTTCACTGCTATGCTGATGACACGCAACTTTACATATCTGCTAAACCCAACGAGGAGCTCTGTACAAATCAAATAACAGACTGTATTAAAGACATTAAAAATTGGATGACACACAACTTTCTCTTACTTAATTCTGATAAAACTGAGGTCCTTCTATTAGGTCCTAATATTGATAAAAACATAAATGTTAATACTGTAGACATAGACGGTCACTTAATTATACCTGGTAAAACTGTGAGAAACCTTGGGGTCATCTTTGACCCAATTCTTTCGTTTGATGCTCACATATGTAGCATAGTCAAAATTGCATTCTTCCACTTAAGAAATATAGCTAAAATCCGCAGTATACTCTCTCTGGAAGATGCTGAGAAGCTGGTACATGCATTCATAACCTCCAGGCTGGACTACTGCAACGCGTTGTTGGCTGGAAGTCCACATAAATTACTCCATAAACTCCAGCTAGTTCAGAATGCAGCCGCAAGAGTGCTTACCAGAGCTAGAAAGTTCGATCACATTACACCTATTCTTTCATCCCTACATTGGCTACCTGTTAGATTTCGTATAGATTATAAAATACTTCTCCTGACGTATAAATCCCTTAATGGTCTGGCCCCGCATTATCTACAGGAACTCCTTACTCCTTACAATCCGCCGCGTTCACTCCGCTCCCAAGACGCTGGCCTGTTATTAGTCCCGCGCATTAGAAAAAACTATGCAGGAGGAAGAGCGTTCTTTTATAAAGCTCCCCAACTTTGGAATAGCCTCCCTATTAATATACGGGACTCAGACACACTCTCAATCTTTAAATCTAGACTCAAAACATTTCTATTTGCTCAAGCTTTTGAGTAATGTCTCATTACAATTTTCTTCCTCTTACAGCTTATCCAGCAAATATAAACCCTGTCCTAATCATCTGCTTTCTCTTTCTCTCCCCATGTCCTGAGCTGCTGCTACCAGTGCCCATCCCACTCCAGCAGAGTTTTATAAAACCATTCTAACCCCTTTCTCTTCCCTCCCCTCTCTGTTCTCTATCTCTATCTTTCTCACATGTGCTGAGACGCCTGGCCGGCCGGTCTTCCTGGATGTGTCCGTCTGTGGTTCCAGCTTTCAGGAATCAGCCCTGTCCTTCTATTCATCAGAGTTATTACACAACCCTTCTAACTCCTGCTTTTTTTTTTCTCTTCCTTTCCTTTCTGTTTTCTCTATCTATCTCTTTTACATGTATGGAGATGCCCTGTTCCTGATGTTCCCAGCCTGGCTCTCCACTGCCCGCTGTGTTGTTCTCCGGCTCTGCAACCCTGCACTGATTACCATTAACACACTCAGTATCTGTTTCTGTATTAGCCATAGCTCTATAGTTTGTGCCCATCACATTCTTATATTCATAAATTAGTACCTGTTATATTAGCCATAGTTCACATTAATTCTCTGTACTGTTTTGTTCTGTTATTTGTTTGTTGTTTGTTTGTACTGAGCGGGTCAACCCGAGTAGGATGGGTTCCTCGGACTGAGTCTTGGTTCCTTCCAAGGTTTCTTCCTCTTAAAGGGAGTTTTTCCTTGCCACTGTGTCACCATAAAATTGGCATCTCTGTGGTGCTGCTCATAAGAGGCGTGGACCTGTTTTTCCTGTAAAGCGGCTTTGTGACAACCTTTGTTGTAAAAAGCGCTATATAAATAAAATTGAATTGAATTGAATTGAATATACGTTATTATTACTATTACCAGGCCTCAACCTTGTTTTTCTTTCTCGAGAGCGCCAGCCCTGATAACAGTTCAATGAGTGACCGAATCACTGAGTGAACGAGAGCACCAGCCCTGATAACAGTTCAGTGAGTGAAGGAATCACTGAGCATTGAGCAAGTTTCCTCGCAATTAGAGTCTCCGCCACCAGATTCGCCGGTGATTCAGTGATTCACAGACCACACAGCAGTTCCCCTGCCGGCCTGTGGGGTCGCTGCTGAGCTTAACTACTGAACTGAGAAATTAACGAATCAGCTGGGGAAGTGATTGGATTCAGTTCGTTCACTCAAATGATTCATGAACGACACAACACTAATTTTTCGGCGTGGTTGCGGCCTACAGCAACCTGTGTTCTAAGTTGAGTCAATAAAGCGACTTAAACTGCCTACTCGGTCCTTCTTTCAGAGTCCAGGCGGACGCTACAATATATTTAAAACCCCTTCAGTCCAGTAACAGCTGTGTTTATTTGTTTTTTAAAATCACTGGTTAGCACTGGTTGATCTCAGTTCATAATATTGCAGCAAATATCCAGCACAACAAACCCAGCTTTAAACCCAAACCATCGCTGTATAAACAGAGACAGAGGAGAAGTTTTCTTTCAGAAACACCGAGGGTTACCTGCGTGTTTACTAATCCGTTACTCGTTCGTGCTGGCGTTAAGATCATTTGCATGTTAGGTGGATTTACAGGGCTAACGTGTATTTATCTTATTAATCTTTAGTGATAGCAGGTAAAATCTTGGCAATGAAAGCTATATGAGTCTCGTGGCTCGAGTTTATGGGGCGTTTGGGGACAGTAGAACCAAAACAGCTTAGCTATGTAAGTTAGTTTGCTAACTTACGGAGCTACTTCATGACGCAGATTAGTCCATTCATCATTAAATTATCATACAGTGCAAAGAACAAATGCTGTGTTCAGATGATGTGGTAAACTATTCATCTACATGTTGTTCTTTCTTAGCTATTCATGTGATTTTCTCTATCATTAACAGGGTGGTGAGCTTCCTGAGGGCTTTGAGGATAGTTATCCTGGTGCGTGTCTTTCGTCTGGCCTCTCAGAAGAAAGATCTGGAGAAGGTCACTAGAAGAAAGGTGAGGATCTAAATGGATGCTGGCCATCATTATTTTATTTTAATTAAATTATATCAATTATTCATATAGATTCTAATGAAATGTTAAACTTAATTACAGTTTGATTATTTCATCATGATTCAGAGAGAATTAAATAAAAAAAATTAAACATTTTGATGTATTTAGAAATAGGTTGGAAAATTATTAAAATCCATCAAAACCTTTTAAAATACACCCAAGTTACTGTTTGTATGCTGATTTGTGGCATTTGTGAATCTTGCAGGTATCTGAGAACAAAAGGCGGTAACAAAAAGGATGGATTTGATTTGGATCTCACCTATGTCACAGGTTGGGATGCTTTACCTAATTATGTAATCTTATTTGAATCTAGATTTTCTGCTTATGGTTTGGGATCCAATAGTTAATAATGTTTGTTGCCATGTCTTTTCCCTCACCTGGAAAGCAGGCACTCTACAGAAATCCCATAAAAGTAAGCTTAACAATTAAGAAAATAAAATAAAACTGAAAAGTCTGTAGAAGGCAATTATTTTAGCTGAATTATTGATTTAAACAGATTTTTATGTAACAATGTTACAATTTGCTGTATTTAGGAAGCTGCCATATTTCTGGACACAAAGCATCCCGATCATTACAGAGTTTACAATCTCTGCAGTAAGTTAGATCATATAATATTATATTATATTGCTGGAGACACTCAATAAATGAGTGGTGCTGAGCATAGCTTTGGTCTTGTTTCAGGTCAAAAAGGCTACGATCCACTGTTCTTCCATTACAGAGTGCAACGAGTGATGATTGACGACCATAACGTACCGTCATTAGAGTAAGTAATGAGCAGCACTTTACTCAAATGCTTCTTCTGCCGTTAACGTTGTGTTCCATTTAGCTTTTATGTTGGATGTTGGAGCTGGGAATAACTTCACACCTGAGTCGACAACGTTCTGTTAAAATAACTGTACAAAATATGTCGAAAAAATGTCTTACCCTATAAGTGAAACTTGCACCTGTACATAACTAGCTATTTTTGAGGTGTGTATGAAGCACTGTGGAACAGGGTCATGAAAAACCTGGAAAAGTCAAGGAACTTGAAAATAGTCATTTTCAGGCCTGGATAAGTTTTGGAAAAAAACAAAAGAAAAAAAACAAAGTCAAAGTCAAATTTACTCTTTGTGATCTTTGTGTTTCCATTTATCGACTCTGTTTATCGACTGAGAAAAGCTATTTAAAAAATAATTTGATAACTTGATTGGAGTTTCAGATGGAATATAACTGTAAATTCACAGAGAAAATTCTAGGTGTTTAGGCTGTAATTAAGCTCTTGCTCTCTTCCACTCTTTGGGAAGCATATTGGTTATATATGCAAGTAAATTACCAGTAATGGTGACAAGAAGGCAACATTTAAACAGATGCATTTAAAAGCTGTTAAAAAATAAAGAATCTACACAATATAGACACAACCTAAACATATTCCCTGACAGCCAGATATATGCCAAATTAGTTTATTTAAAAATTGATTCTGTTCAAAGTTTTAAACAGAAGATTCTATATCATGTTTGATGAAAGTGTGAAATACTGTTTACAGGTTAAACATTAGAAATGTTTACCAAATGTTTATGGGCCTGAGCTGATTAATACATCAGTGCAGAGTGAAGTAATTTAGCCCTACATTATGGAGCGCTCAGAATTTGACACATTTTATTATTGAAGATTGTGTCTTAGCATTGCTTAAATAAATGTTTTTTTTAATTATTTAAATATATTTAATGTAAATATAGGCCTACTATAATCAGTTTTGATATACATTCTTGTCTACTCTGATGTTTTAAACACGCTATGGTCATTAAAATGTGCTGCGAAAGCATAGAAAAGGCACAGAAAATAATTTAAATTTATAGGTTAACACTATTTGTAATCTACATGTGTATACATATTTTACCCTTGTTTTCTTTTTTTCCAGAGGGAATTATAAAATAAGCTAAAGACTTTCATGTTTACTACAACTTAATTATTAATCATGTACCAGTGTTTTATAGCAAATGTAACCAAAAAATGTCCCACATTATATGTCCCAGGTTATAATTTTTTGCATTGTCAGCGATACCAGACGCACATTCACACACACAATGGAAACATGAACAGCTAGACGTGCTAATGAAACGTAAAATACTACTGCTTTTACTACTGTTGATGTTTGGTGCAGCCATCTTGCGTTCTGAACTTGTGGGTTTATTCCAGTTGAAATGTTCTACTTAGAACTTGGAAATTTCCAGTTCTGAATTCCTACTTCAGATGGAATGCATATAAGGATTCACATTAGAGCTCGACCCAACCTGCCCCATACACTGTCATTTTGAGCCAAAGCCCGAATTAAACCTGACCTTTTTTGAGTAAGTAGAGCATTAAAACTGAGCTTTTAAAAAACATTTTCGTTCTGTTTAGAATGAGTGAAGAATGAATAAGACCTATTATTTAAGAAAAATATTATTAATTATTAGGAACAGATCTCCAAAAGATTATAACATGAACAATGCAAACAATGATCCAAAGGCCTAAACATTAGGCTACAACAATGTCTGAATGACTTTCCTCTAATCTAGTATAATATAACATGGTTTAAGAAAAGAAAATAAATTCTTTTATAATTTTATTTATATATTTTTTCCCATTTTCTCCCCAATTTACACAGCCAACCCACTCGTTAGGACTCCCCCTATCACTAGTAATGCCCCAACACACCAGGAGGATGAAGACTAGCACACTCTTTCTCCGATACATGTGAAGTCAGCCACCGCTTCTTTTCGAGCTGCTGCTGATGCAGCATTGCCAAGCAGCCAGCACATTTGGAGGAAAGCGCAGCGGCAGGTGAAGTGCGTAATATGGACAGTGTGCGCTTTGCACTTGTGCAACTTTTTTTTAAAAACAGTTTGATTTGTTTCTGCTATATTTTGATTCATAGCTTTATATAAAATGAAAATAACTTATAACTATATTATTTTCTTTAGCCCGAGGAACCTGAGGAAAGTGGTGGGAAATCTCGAGCCAGGTCAGACCTTGGGTTGGGTTTGGGCAGAGAACCTAAGCTCTTATTCACATATTGAACTTTGTGTTATTGTGTTCTCAGTGACATGTTGAACTACACTGCCAGTTTGAGGGAATGTCATTGCCATCCACTGCAAAGGAGGCAAAGGTGATGCTGAAGTTTTCACTGATTTAAAGACATCATCAATGTTTTCTATATGTATTTGATTTGATTTTTAGGTTAACCCATCACCATAGTTGTTCAGCTGAATGTTTAAAGCCATATCCAAACTGGATTCACTTATTCATTTTAGCTGAGCAGGGTTTTTTTTCACGGGTACGATGGTGTGTACATGGTTGATTGACAGCGTTTAGTTTGAGAGTGCGCAGGTACTGTATTTCTCCTGAGGTGAGGTGAATGTGTATGTATATATTCAGTGTGTCAGAACTGCTCCTTTAGTTTCTGCTGTGCTCAGTTGAAGACGGAGACCATGTAGTTAAACATACAGCTCTGGGGAAAAAAATGGTTTTCATGCATCTTGGCATGTTCTCCTCCACCAGTCTTACACACTGCTTTTGGATAAGTTTATGCCATTCCTGGTGCAAAAATTCAAGCAGTTCAGTTTGGTTTGATGGCTTGAGATTATCCATCTTCCTCTTGATTATATTCCAGAGGTTTTCAATGAGATTTTTAAGTGGTTTCTTTTTTTCCCAGAGCTGTATGTCTGCACTCTCCTACAAAAGTATTGAAACACTGAGGCCAATTGATTTTTTTTTTTCTTCTGCTCTAGTGAAAACATTTTGGTGTAACAAAAATATAATTTAAAGATGAATATTGAAGACAAATTGGTAAGTTCGGACAAAAGCTGAATTGTTGACCTTTTGTCTCCTATTCATATTTTAATGTCAAACCCAATTTGTTTTCAGTCTAAAGCAGAAATAAAGAAATGAGACTGACTTATCAAGTACTTTTGGGGGGCAGTGTATGTTTAGGGGCTGTTTCCTGTGTAGTTCCAATTAAAATCTGCAGTCAGTCTGCTCCTTTCAGAGTGACTGCACTGTTATGTGTATTGGTTATGTAATTTAATGCTCCTGGGCATTGCTGTGTTTGTTGTGCAGGTGTGGGAAAGGGCAATGGCAGTGATCTGAAGGTGCAGATCATAGTGAAAAGAGAGCAGGTGTTCCAGTGTGTCTGTGCCACGCAGACGAACTGTAGGGTAAGCTAACTTTTAAAGGTTTTCTACAGTATAAAACTGTATTTACTTCCTCATAGTCAAATGACAAGAGTAGTTTCAGTACAAAAAAGTGAAAAACTGTGAACCTTAAACACAGTGGTTTCCTAATTAAAACCAGAGCTATATGGTATATCCAGAACAGACATGTGAAGTGGGCTAATCCCACAACCCCTAAATGATTTAGTAGTTTAGGGTGATTTCACACCTACTTTTTTTATTTGTCAAAATAAACTGTTCATATTTACGTGTAGTGCTGTTTGTTTGGACATGGATGAGTACAGTAATCACAACTGCAATGAGACTGCTGAGAACTGTTGGTCTGAACTCTGAATTGGTTGGTTTGTGATGAGAACATGATCTGACCTTGATCCAACCCATCTGTCAAGCATACTCAGTTTTAAGATGTGGAGTCAGTCAAATGAACACATGCCACCTCTGCTGTTGTTCCATGTTAAACTGCACAGAAATCTGTTTACTTTCTTGCTCCCAGCCAAGACAGCTCTGACCAACAACCAAAGAGATTACAAAGATTGTTGTGACTCATTTTGGTGAGCTTGAATTTTATCCTCTGTTAAAACAACAAACCATGAGGGAAATGCTCCAAGAGAATCAATTAATTACCTGACTTGGACCAGAGCAAACAAACTATAGTGTGAAAAAACAGCCTTACATACACTATTAAAAGATTTTGTACATACATACACTAGTGAAAGCGTTTGTGAATCGGTATCATCTTAACCCCAAATCATATTTTAAATATGTACTAAAGAACAACTTTTAAATATTCAATAAGCTCATAATATTGAACCTTTAAAGACAGTAGCAGCCCACTAAAACATAAATCACATTGTAATTGTTGGGAAAGGTCTTTCAGATGTTTGTCTTATGTTCCTTTGTGTTTATTTTACTGTTCGCTCATATACTGTGTTCTCATATTTTACCAGCTGTTCCCAGATACTGAAAACAATGCCGTGGTGATCAGCTTTCAGGAAGGGCCAGTGGTTTGTGGTGATGTTAAGGTCATGTTTGAATCCAGGGCTGTAAGTTCCCAATCTATTGTAACGTAAGAATGATTTTATGGACATCGTTTTTTCCAGTTGTTTGGCAAAATGTTTTTTCTCTATTGTTCTCTATGCCCAGGGTCTTCCAAAGGGGTATGAGGACTATCCTTTCTATTTCTGGTTCAACACTTCATTTGTAGAGAACAACAGGTGAGGTTTTTGCTGTCCATTGTCCTCAGAGGCAGACACTGGCTTTGTTTACCTACCAGACCACTCTGGTTTTAGATTTTATATATAAAAATGCCAGGCCACTTAATTCATTAATTAGAATATTTTGATATTTTGTCCCCTCTCAGTTTAGTAAACATTACTGCTTTCAATGTAAAAGGAAAAATCATATGGACTGCTGCTTGAATGCAATCTATAATGCTTTGGTCCCAAAACAGGCTCTATCTGTCAAGGGAGGAACTGGACAACCCACGTAAGTCCAAAACCTGGGACATCTACAAGGAGGACTTTGGTGTGACCGTGTCTTTCAGTGACCCTGCACTTATGTAGCAGACGACACTTGCTTGTGTATCTCAACTAAAACCCTTAAGCCCTGCACAAGGTCTAAATCTTTGCTCTAATGTCGGTTTTCACACACTTATAAAAGGTGAGTGATGTTTAGGGATTGGATTCGGGCATATTGTGCCCCTAAAGCTATAGCTATATAACCTCAACTTTATGTCCATCCCCCACCTTCACTGTAAGAGCTTTTTACTGAGCCGTGCATACATCACAATATTATGCATTTGTTTGTCAAATGTTTTTTTGTCTTTAAATGAAGACAAATGTTTGTGTCAGTTTAGCATATTATGCTTCCAAAATGTAAATCTTACTCTTTAAGCTTGAGTGTACATCAAATAAAGCAATCGAGGCTGCCACTGTGAAATGGTCAATGGTTATGTGTGCAGAAACATTTTTTTGTAGTACACATGTATTGAAATAAATACGAATGTCTCTGTAACACTTGTCTGTCTCTTTTTTGAATTAACAACTGATCTGGGTTGCTGAATTTCTGCAATTGTTTTTAAGGATAGATCTGAGTGACTTGTTTTTTTAGAAGTAAAAAGTCTGGTCTTACAGGTGGGCATGCAACTCTAAACTCTTTAGAATCAGCAGTTTTAGAGGTGACCTTTTTCAGAAGCGCTGTCAGTGCCATTCTCATATAAAAGGCTTAAAATCAAATCTCAAATGTGCAGCTTTTATAATAGTAAATAAAATAATGTACTATGTAATTGTGTAGAACACAAACTGTACAAACACAAAATTTAATTCTAGAATTGATATACACTATCTGCTGCTGTCAGTACAAATGGATGGCTGGATCAAAAATCAGAGGGAAAATATTAAACTGGGGATTCACAAAAATGCTTTTTCTTAAGTTCTTAAGTTTATACTTAACTTAAGAGGTCTGTTTTGGTTATTTTTCTTAATGTTTATTTTGTACCAAAAAAATGGAATAATAATATATATACCTTTTATGATACACTCACATTTCAGTGCTTGGTTTGACTCTGTTTTTTTATTTTCCTAATGTTTTCTTAAGCCGTCACATCAGTGTATCAGCACTGGCATTCAGAGCCCCTTATTCACCATCGTACTCCATTGGACATTTCAGGGACAACAGCCTTTTTTGCCCAATTATAAACACTCTTCTTGTAAAAGTTATCCAGACATAGGTAAAAAAAACAACAACAACAGTTGAACTATAAAGTATTGAAAGACTAGGATACTAAAAGCCAGTAATGTTAGCCCTGCTTTATTTGTCTCACTATCTTTATATATCAGTTGCTTTAAACATTATAATGTTAAGCATAATTTTATTTATAAATTTAAATAGAACAAAACATAAATGTTGTTTTAATAAACGTTAGCAATAAATAATCTCAAAATAACACATCTAAAATACAGCAGACTAATAGTTTAAACCATTAAACCCAGCCTTTCATTGAGCTGAGAGAAAATTAAGTGTGCTGTTCAATTTCCAACGTTAAGAAATGGGTTAGACAAGCTATACTAATGCACCATCCATCATCTCATCAGCTGTTCAGCTGTGACTTTTGGAAGAAACCAAAGTCAATAGAAAAGAGCGGGGGGGGGGGGGGGGATGTCTGAGATTTAATATAACAATATTATTTTAATATAACTGTGCATAGTTAATTATTATACTTACTCTGAATTACATAAGAGTGCTAGTAAAATATAAAATAAAATAAATAAATATATATATATATATAAACATTTCGGGCACCGTAGCCCCCACACCTAGTTTTGAATGGTCGTGTCTCCCCTGATTCAGTCAGTAAGAACAAGACGGTCGCCCTTTTCTTCGGGATCTTCAGGGAGTTTGCAGGAGGTGTAATTTAGGGGGAACAATCATTAATGTTGGGTTAAATAATCTAGTGTTTTTTCACTCTGGTGCTGAAGGTCCGCTGCGCTGCTCTTTACTGTTTCCCCTTTACTCTGTTTTCATTAAAAGCCCCTCAGTCTTAAAACAGCGGCAGTAAAACAGGCGGAGCGGTGGGCCTCCAGCAGCAGCAGTAGTAGTGATAACCCTGCCGGTGTAGAGTGGAGCAGCGCGAAGGGAGCTCTTTCAGTCCCGGTGAGTAATTTAGCTAGCTGGCTCTCGGTGAAGCGCGGTCTTATTATAATACCTAACTACAGCGTGGTGAGACTATTTAAACTGAAGCGTGTTAATGGCGAATAACGCTGTAAGATAGCTAAGGCTAGCGAGCTACGGTGGAGCTGGCTAAGCTAATTAGCTTAGCCAGCTCCACCGTAGCTCGCTAGCCTTAGCTTCAGTTAGCCCGATTACCTGCAGCAGCTGCCCGTTCAGAAAAAAAAAACCACAACCAGCGCAGTTTAAGAGCTGCTTTACGAGCTTCTCTCCCAGCATAGGGTGTGTTTTTCTCAATCAGCAGCTGCTTTTAAACCACGCTGTAGTTTAGTAATAAGATCGCGCTTCACCGAGAGTGGAAACAGCCAGTTAAATTACCTAACAGGGCTGAAAGAGCTCCTATCGGTTCTCCGGTCTAATTCGGTCTAAATAAACCCAAACACCTTTGGTTTATTTAGATTTAAGTTAGCAGTTTGTTCTCTCTAGACAAAAAACGAAAATAAGAATAAAAAATAAAAAAAAAAATGAAAAATAAAAAACAATAAAATAAGGGGGGCGCAGTCTGCGCATGCGCCAGATTTTGGGGCCGCGCGTGCGCAGTAGACCGATTTTTTTGCGGTCCACTGCGCATGCGCGCCCGCAAAATCTGGCGCATGCGCAGAAGACCGCAAAAAATCGGTCCACTGCGCATGCGCCAGATTTTGCCGGCGCGCATGCGCAGTGGACCGATTTTTTGCGGTCTTCTGCGCATGCGCCAGATTTTGCGGTCGCGCATGCGCAGTGGACCGATTTTTTTGCGGTCTTCTGCGCATGCGCGGCCGCAAAATCTGGCGCATGCGCAGTGGACCGATTTTTTGCGGTCTTCTGCGCATGCGCGGCCGCAAAATCTGGCGCATGCGCAGTGGACCGAATTTTTGCGGTCATCTGCGCATGCGCCAGATTTTACGGGCGCGCATGCGCAGTGGACCGATTTTTTTGCGGTCTTCTGCGCATGCGCGGCCGCAAAACCTGGCGCATGCGCAGAAGACCGCAAAAAATCGGTCCACTGCGCATGCGCCAGATTTTGCGGGCGCGCATGCGCAGTGGACCGATTTTTTGCGGTCTACTGCGCACGCGCGGCCGCAAAAATCTGGCGCATGCGCAGACTGCGCCCCCCTTATTTTATTGTTTTTTATTTTTCATTTTTTTTTTTTTTTTTATTCTTATTTTCGTTTTTTGTCTAGAGAGAACAAACTGCTAACTTAAATCTAAATAAACCAAAGGTGTTTGGGTTTATTTAGACCGGAGAACAGAGGAGCTCTTTCAGCCCTGTTAGGTAATTTAACTGGCTGTTTCAACTCTCGGTGAAGCGCGATCTTATTACTAAACTACAGCGTGGTTTAAAAGCAGCTGCTGATTGAGAAAAACACACCCTATGCTGGGAGAGAAGCTCGTAAAGCAGCTCTTAAACTGCGCTGGTTGTGGTTTTTTTTTTCTGAACGGGCAGCTGCTGCAGGTAATCGGGCTAACTGAAGCTAAGGCTAGCGAGCTACGGTGGAGCTGGCTAAGCTAATTAGCTTAGCCAGCTCCACCGTAGCTCGCTAGCCTTAGCTATCTTACAGCGTTATTCGCCATTAACACGCTTCAGTTTAAATAGTCTCACCACGCTGTAGTTAGGTATTATAATAAGACCGCGCTTCACCGAGAGCCAGCTAGCTAAATTACTCACCGGGACTGAAAGAGCTCCCTTCGCGCTGCTCCACTCTACACCGGCAGGGTTATCACTACTACTGCTGCTGCTGGAGGCCCACCGCTCCGCCTGTTTTACTGCCGCTGTTTTAAGACTGAGGGGCTTTTAATGAAAACAGAGTAAAGGGGAAACAGTAAAGAGCAGCGCAGCGGACCTTCAGCACCAGAGTGAAAAAACACTAGATTATTTAACCCAACATTAATGATTGTTCCCCCTAAATTACACCTCCTGCAAACTCCCTGAAGATCCCGAAGAAAAGGGCGACCGTCTTGTTCTTACTGACTGAATCAGGGGAGACACGACCATTCAAAACTAGGTGTGGGGGCTACGGTGCCCGAAATGTTTATATATATATATATATATATTTATTTTATTTTATATTTTACTAGCACTCTTATGTAATTCAGAGTAAGTATAATAATTAACTATGCACAGTTATATTAAAATAATATTGTTATATTAAATCTCAGACATCCCCCCCCCCCGCTCTTTTCTATTGACTTTGGTTTCTTCCAAAAGTCACAGCTGAACAGCTGATGAGATGATGGATGGTGCATTAGTATAGCTTGTCTAACCCATTTCTTAACGTTGGAAATTGAACAGCACACTTAATTTTCTCTCAGCTCAATGAAAGGCTGGGTTTAATGGTTTAAACTATTAGTCTGCTGTATTTTAGATGTGTTATTTTGAGATTATTTATTGCTAACGTTTATTAAAACAACATTTATGTTTTGTTCTATTTAAATTTATAAATAAAATTATGCTTAACATTATAATGTTTAAAGCAACTGATATATAAAGATAGTGAGACAAATAAAGCAGGGCTAACATTACTGGCTTTTAGTATCCTAGTCTTTCAATACTTTATAGTTCAACTGTTGTTGTTGTTTTTTTTACCTATGTCTGGATAACTTTTACAAGAAGAGTGTTTATAATTGGGCAAAAAAGGCTGTTGTCCCTGAAATGTCCAATGGAGTACGATGGTGAATAAGGGGCTCTGAATGCCAGTGCTGATACACTGATGTGACGGCTTAAGAAAACATTAGGAAAATAAAAAAACAGAGTCAAACCAAGCACTGAAATGTGAGTGTATCATAAAAGGTATATATATTATTATTCCATTTTTTTGGTACAAAATAAACATTAAGAAAAATAACCAAAACAGACCTCTTAAGTTAAGTATAAACTTAAGAACTTAAGAAAAAGCATTTTTGTGAATCCCCAGTTTAATATTTTCCCTCTGATTTTTGATCCAGCCATCCATTTGTACTGACAGCAGCAGATAGTGTATATCAATTCTAGAATTAAATTTTGTGTTTGTACAGTTTGTGTTCTACACAATTACATAGTACATTATTTTATTTACTATTATAAAAGCTGCACATTTGAGATTTGATTTTAAGCCTTTTATATGAGAATGGCACTGACAGCGCTTCTGAAAAAGGTCACCTCTAAAACTGCTGATTCTAAAGAGTTTAGAGTTGCATGCCCACCTGTAAGACCAGACTTTTTACTTCTAAAAAAACAAGTCACTCAGATCTATCCTTAAAAACAATTGCAGAAATTCAGCAACCCAGATCAGTTGTTAATTCAAAAAAGAGACAGACAAGTGTTACAGAGACATTCGTATTTATTTCAATACATGTGTACTACAAAAAAATGTTTCTGCACACATAACCATTGACCATTTCACAGTGGCAGCCTCGATTGCTTTATTTGATGTACACTCAAGCTTAAAGAGTAAGATTTACATTTTGGAAGCATAATATGCTAAACTGACACAAACATTTGTCTTCATTTAAAGACAAAAAAACATTTGACAAACAAATGCATAATATTGTGATGTATGCACGGCTCAGTAAAAAGCTCTTACAGTGAAGATGGGGGATGGACATAAAGTTGAGGTTATATAGCTATAGCTTTAGGGGCACAATATGCCCGAATCCAATCCCTAAACATCACTCACCTTTTATAAGTGTGTGAAAACCGACATTAGAGCAAAGATTTAGACCTTGTGCAGGGCTTAAGGGTTTTAGTTGAGATACACAAGCAAGTGTCGTCTGCTACATAAGTGCAGGGTCACTGAAAGACACGGTCACACCAAAGTCCTCCTTGTAGATGTCCCAGGTTTTGGACTTACGTGGGTTGTCCAGTTCCTCCCTTGACAGATAGAGCCTGTTTTGGGACCAAAGCATTATAGATTGCATTCAAGCAGCAGTCCATATGATTTTTCCTTTTACATTGAAAGCAGTAATGTTTACTAAACTGAGAGGGGACAAAATATCAAAATATTCTAATTAATGAATTAAGTGGCCTGGCATTTTTATATATAAAATCTAAAACCAGAGTGGTCTGGTAGGTAAACAAAGCCAGTGTCTGCCTCTGAGGACAATGGACAGCAAAAACCTCACCTGTTGTTCTCTACAAATGAAGTGTTGAACCAGAAATAGAAAGGATAGTCCTCATACCCCTTTGGAAGACCCTGGGCATAGAGAACAATAGAGAAAAAACATTTTGCCAAACAACTGGAAAAAACGATGTCCATAAAATCATTCTTACGTTACAATAGATTGGGAACTTACAGCCCTGGATTCAAACATGACCTTAACATCACCACAAACCACTGGCCCTTCCTGAAAGCTGATCACCACGGCATTGTTTTCAGTATCTGGGAACAGCTGGTAAAATATGAGAACACAGTATATGAGCGAACAGTAAAATAAACACAAAGGAACATAAGACAAACATCTGAAAGACCTTTCCCAACAATTACAATGTGATTTATGTTTTAGTGGGCTGCTACTGTCTTTAAAGGTTCAATATTATGAGCTTATTGAATATTTAAAAGTTGTTCTTTAGTACATATTTAAAATATGATTTGGGGTTAAGATGATACCGATTCACAAACGCTTTCACTAGTGTATGTATGTACAAAATCTTTTAATAGTGTATGTAAGGCTGTTTTTTCACACTATAGTTTGTTTGCTCTGGTCCAAGTCAGGTAATTAATTGATTCTCTTGGAGCATTTCCCTCATGGTTTGTTGTTTTAACAGAGGATAAAATTCAAGCTCACCAAAATGAGTCACAACAATCTTTGTAATCTCTTTGGTTGTTGGTCAGAGCTGTCTTGGCTGGGAGCAAGAAAGTAAACAGATTTCTGTGCAGTTTAACATGGAACAACAGCAGAGGTGGCATGTGTTCATTTGACTGACTCCACATCTTAAAACTGAGTATGCTTGACAGATGGGTTGGATCAAGGTCAGATCATGTTCTCATCACAAACCAACCAATTCAGAGTTCAGACCAACAGTTCTCAGCAGTCTCATTGCAGTTGTGATTACTGTACTCATCCATGTCCAAACAAACAGCACTACACGTAAATATGAACAGTTTATTTTGACAAATAAAAAAAGTAGGTGTGAAATCACCCTAAACTACTAAATCATTTAGGGGTTGTGGGATTAGCCCACTTCACATGTCTGTTCTGGATATGCCATATAGCTCTGGTTTTAATTAGGAAACCACTGTGTTTAAGGTTCACAGTTTTTCACTTTTTTGTACTGAAACTACTCTTGTCATTTGACTATGAGGAAGTAAATACAGTTTTATACTGTAGAAAACCTTTAAAAGTTAGCTTACCCTACAGTTCGTCTGCGTGGCACAGACACACTGGAACACCTGCTCTCTTTTCACTATGATCTGCACCTTCAGATCACTGCCATTGCCCTTTCCCACACCTGCACAACAAACACAGCAATGCCCAGGAGCATTAAATTACATAACCAATACACATAACAGTGCAGTCACTCTGAAAGGAGCAGACTGACTGCAGATTTTAATTGGAACTACACAGGAAACAGCCCCTAAACATACACTGCCCCCCAAAAGTACTTGATAAGTCAGTCTCATTTCTTTATTTCTGCTTTAGACTGAAAACAAATTGGGTTTGACATTAAAATATGAATAGGAGACAAAAGGTCAACAATTCAGCTTTTGTCCGAACTTACCAATTTGTCTTCAATATTCATCTTTAAATTATATTTTTGTTACACCAAAATGTTTTCACTAGAGCAGAAGAAAAAAAAAAATCAATTGGCCTCAGTGTTTCAATACTTTTGTAGGAGAGTGCAGACATACAGCTCTGGGAAAAAAAGAAACCACTTAAAAATCTCATTGAAAACCTCTGGAATATAATCAAGAGGAAGATGGATAATCTCAAGCCATCAAACCAAACTGAACTGCTTGAATTTTTGCACCAGGAATGGCATAAACTTATCCAAAAGCAGTGTGTAAGACTGGTGGAGGAGAACATGCCAAGATGCATGAAAACCATTTTTTTCCCCAGAGCTGTATGTTTAACTACATGGTCTCCGTCTTCAACTGAGCACAGCAGAAACTAAAGGAGCAGTTCTGACACACTGAATATATACATACACATTCACCTCACCTCAGGAGAAATACAGTACCTGCGCACTCTCAAACTAAACGCTGTCAATCAACCATGTACACACCATCGTACCCGTGAAAAAAAACCCTGCTCAGCTAAAATGAATAAGTGAATCCAGTTTGGATATGGCTTTAAACATTCAGCTGAACAACTATGGTGATGGGTTAACCTAAAAATCAAATCAAATACATATAGAAAACATTGATGATGTCTTTAAATCAGTGAAAACTTCAGCATCACCTTTGCCTCCTTTGCAGTGGATGGCAATGACATTCCCTCAAACTGGCAGTGTAGTTCAACATGTCACTGAGAACACAATAACACAAAGTTCAATATGTGAATAAGAGCTTAGGTTCTCTGCCCAAACCCAACCCAAGGTCTGACCTGGCTCGAGATTTCCCACCACTTTCCTCAGGTTCCTCGGGCTAAAGAAAATAATATAGTTATAAGTTATTTTCATTTTATATAAAGCTATGAATCAAAATATAGCAGAAACAAATCAAACTGTTTTTAAAAAAAAGTTGCACAAGTGCAAAGCGCACACTGTCCATATTACGCACTTCACCTGCCGCTGCGCTTTCCTCCAAATGTGCTGGCTGCTTGGCAATGCTGCATCAGCAGCAGCTCGAAAAGAAGCGGTGGCTGACTTCACATGTATCGGAGAAAGAGTGTGCTAGTCTTCATCCTCCTGGTGTGTTGGGGCATTACTAGTGATAGGGGGAGTCCTAACGAGTGGGTTGGCTGTGTAAATTGGGGAGAAAATGGGAAAAAATATATAAATAAAATTATAAAAGAATTTATTTTCTTTTCTTAAACCATGTTATATTATACTAGATTAGAGGAAAGTCATTCAGACATTGTTGTAGCCTAATGTTTAGGCCTTTGGATCATTGTTTGCATTGTTCATGTTATAATCTTTTGGAGATCTGTTCCTAATAATTAATAATATTTTTCTTAAATAATAGGTCTTATTCATTCTTCACTCATTCTAAACAGAACGAAAATGTTTTTTAAAAGCTCAGTTTTAATGCTCTACTTACTCAAAAAAGGTCAGGTTTAATTCGGGCTTTGGCTCAAAATGACAGTGTATGGGGCAGGTTGGGTCGAGCTCTAATGTGAATCCTTATACTGCATTCCATCTGAAGTAGGAATTCAGAACTGGAAATTTCCAAGTTCTAAGTAGAACATTTCAACTGGAATAAACCCACAAGTTCAGAACGCAAGATGGCTGCACCAAACATCAACAGTAGTAAAAGCAGTAGTATTTTACGTTTCATTAGCACGTCTAGCTGTTCATGTTTCCATTGTGTGTGTGAATGTGCGTCTGGTATCGCTGACAATGCAAAAAATTATAACCTGGGACATATAATGTGGGACATTTTTTGGTTACATTTGCTATAAAACACTGGTACATGATTAATAATTAAGTTGTAGTAAACATGAAAGTCTTTAGCTTATTTTATAATTCCCTCTGGAAAAAAAGAAAACAAGGGTAAAATATGTATACACATGTAGATTACAAATAGTGTTAACCTATAAATTTAAATTATTTTCTGTGCCTTTTCTATGCTTTCGCAGCACATTTTAATGACCATAGCGTGTTTAAAACATCAGAGTAGACAAGAATGTATATCAAAACTGATTATAGTAGGCCTATATTTACATTAAATATATTTAAATAATTAAAAAAAACATTTATTTAAGCAATGCTAAGACACAATCTTCAATAATAAAATGTGTCAAATTCTGAGCGCTCCATAATGTAGGGCTAAATTACTTCACTCTGCACTGATGTATTAATCAGCTCAGGCCCATAAACATTTGGTAAACATTTCTAATGTTTAACCTGTAAACAGTATTTCACACTTTCATCAAACATGATATAGAATCTTCTGTTTAAAACTTTGAACAGAATCAATTTTTAAATAAACTAATTTGGCATATATCTGGCTGTCAGGGAATATGTTTAGGTTGTGTCTATATTGTGTAGATTCTTTATTTTTTAACAGCTTTTAAATGCATCTGTTTAAATGTTGCCTTCTTGTCACCATTACTGGTAATTTACTTGCATATATAACCAATATGCTTCCCAAAGAGTGGAAGAGAGCAAGAGCTTAATTACAGCCTAAACACCTAGATTTTTCTCTGTGAATTTACAGTTATATTCCATCTGAAACTCCAATCAAGTTATCAAATTATTTTTTAAATAGCTTTTCTCAGTCGATAAACAGAGTCGATAAATGGAAACACAAAGATCACAAAGAGTAAATTTGACTTTGACTTTGTTTTTTTTCTTTTGTTTTTTTCCAAAACTTATCCAGGCCTGAAAATGACTATTTTCAAGTTCCTTGACTTTTCCAGGTTTTTCATGACCCTGTTCCACAGTGCTTCATACACACCTCAAAAATAGCTAGTTATGTACAGGTGCAAGTTTCACTTATAGGGTAAGACATTTTTTCGACATATTTTGTACAGTTATTTTAACAGAACGTTGTCGACTCAGGTGTGAAGTTATTCCCAGCTCCAACATCCAACATAAAAGCTAAATGGAACACAACGTTAACGGCAGAAGAAGCATTTGAGTAAAGTGCTGCTCATTACTTACTCTAATGACGGTACGTTATGGTCGTCAATCATCACTCGTTGCACTCTGTAATGGAAGAACAGTGGATCGTAGCCTTTTTGACCTGAAACAAGACCAAAGCTATGCTCAGCACCACTCATTTATTGAGTGTCTCCAGCAATATAATATAATATTATATGATCTAACTTACTGCAGAGATTGTAAACTCTGTAATGATCGGGATGCTTTGTGTCCAGAAATATGGCAGCTTCCTAAATACAGCAAATTGTAACATTGTTACATAAAAATCTGTTTAAATCAATAATTCAGCTAAAATAATTGCCTTCTACAGACTTTTCAGTTTTATTTTATTTTCTTAATTGTTAAGCTTACTTTTATGGGATTTCTGTAGAGTGCCTGCTTTCCAGGTGAGGGAAAAGACATGGCAACAAACATTATTAACTATTGGATCCCAAACCATAAGCAGAAAATCTAGATTCAAATAAGATTACATAATTAGGTAAAGCATCCCAACCTGTGACATAGGTGAGATCCAAATCAAATCCATCCTTTTTGTTACCGCCTTTTGTTCTCAGATACCTGCAAGATTCACAAATGCCACAAATCAGCATACAAACAGTAACTTGGGTGTATTTTAAAAGGTTTTGATGGATTTTAATAATTTTCCAACCTATTTCTAAATACATCAAAATGTTTAATTTTTTTTATTTAATTCTCTCTGAATCATGATGAAATAATCAAACTGTAATTAAGTTTAACATTTCATTAGAATCTATATGAATAATTGATATAATTTAATTAAAATAAAATAATGATGGCCAGCATCCATTTAGATCCTCACCTTTCTTCTAGTGACCTTCTCCAGATCTTTCTTCTGAGAGGCCAGACGAAAGACACGCACCAGGATAACTATCCTCAAAGCCCTCAGGAAGCTCACCACCCTGTTAATGATAGAGAAAATCACATGAATAGCTAAGAAAGAACAACATGTAGATGAATAGTTTACCACATCATCTGAACACAGCATTTGTTCTTTGCACTGTATGATAATTTAATGATGAATGGACTAATCTGCGTCATGAAGTAGCTCCGTAAGTTAGCAAACTAACTTACATAGCTAAGCTGTTTTGGTTCTACTGTCCCCAAACGCCCCATAAACTCGAGCCACGAGACTCATATAGCTTTCATTGCCAAGATTTTACCTGCTATCACTAAAGATTAATAAGATAAATACACGTTAGCCCTGTAAATCCACCTAACATGCAAATGATCTTAACGCCAGCACGAACGAGTAACGGATTAGTAAACACGCAGGTAACCCTCGGTGTTTCTGAAAGAAAACTTCTCCTCTGTCTCTGTTTATACAGCGATGGTTTGGGTTTAAAGCTGGGTTTGTTGTGCTGGATATTTGCTGCAATATTATGAACTGAGATCAACCAGTGCTAACCAGTGATTTTAAAAAACAAATAAACACAGCTGTTACTGGACTGAAGGGGTTTTAAATATATTGTAGCGTCCGCCTGGACTCTGAAAGAAGGACCGAGTAGGCAGTTTAAGTCGCTTTATTGACTCAACTTAGAACACAGGTTGCTGTAGGCCGCAACCACGCCGAAAAATTAGTGTTGTGTCGTTCATGAATCATTTGAGTGAACGAACTGAATCCAATCACTTCCCCAGCTGATTCGTTAATTTCTCAGTTCAGTAGTTAAGCTCAGCAGCGACCCCACAGGCCGGCAGGGGAACTGCTGTGTGGTCTGTGAATCACTGAATCACCGGCGAATCTGGTGGCGGAGACTCTAATTGCGAGGAAACTTGCTCAATGCTCAGTGATTCCTTCACTCACTGAACTGTTATCAGGGCTGGTGCTCTCGTTCACTCAGTGATTCGGTCACTCATTGAACTGTTATCAGGGCTGGCGCTCTCGAGAAAGAAAAACAAGGTTGAGGCCTGGTAATAGTAATAATAACGTATATTCAATTCAATTCAATTCAATTTTATTTATATAGCGCTTTTTACAACAAAGGTTGTCACAAAGCCGCTTTACAGGAAAAACAGGTCCACGCCTCTTATGAGCAGCACCACAGAGATGCCAATTTTATGGTGACACAGTGGCAAGGAAAAACTCCCTTTAAGAGGAAGAAACCTTGGAAGGAACCAAGACTCAGTCCGAGGAACCCATCCTACTCGGGTTGACCCGCTCAGTACAAACAAACAACAAACAAATAACAGAACAAAACAGTACAGAGAATTAATGTGAACTATGGCTAATATAACAGGTACTAATTTATGAATATAAGAATGTGATGGGCACAAACTATAGAGCTATGGCTAATACAGAAACAGATACTGAGTGTGTTAATGGTAATCAGTGCAGGGTTGCAGAGCCGGAGAACAACACAGCGGGCAGTGGAGAGCCAGGCTGGGAACATCAGGAACAGGGCATCTCCATACATGTAAAAGAGATAGATAGAGAAAACAGAAAGGAAAGGAAGAGAAAAAAAAAAGCAGGAGTTAGAAGGGTTGTGTAATAACTCTGATGAATAGAAGGACAGGGCTGATTCCTGAAAGCTGGAACCACAGACGGACACATCCAGGAAGACCGGCCGGCCAGGCGTCTCAGCACATGTGAGAAAGATAGAGATAGAGAACAGAGAGGGGAGGGAAGAGAAAGGGGTTAGAATGGTTTTATAAAACTCTGCTGGAGTGGGATGGGCACTGGTAGCAGCAGCTCAGGACATGGGGAGAGAAAGAGAAAGCAGATGATTAGGACAGGGTTTATATTTGCTGGATAAGCTGTAAGAGGAAGAAAATTGTAATGAGACATTACTCAAAAGCTTGAGCAAATAGAAATGTTTTGAGTCTAGATTTAAAGATTGAGAGTGTGTCTGAGTCCCGTATATTAATAGGGAGGCTATTCCAAAGTTGGGGAGCTTTATAAAAGAACGCTCTTCCTCCTGCATAGTTTTTTCTAATGCGCGGGACTAATAACAGGCCAGCGTCTTGGGAGCGGAGTGAACGCGGCGGATTGTAAGGAGTAAGGAGTTCCTGTAGATAATGCGGGGCCAGACCATTAAGGGATTTATACGTCAGGAGAAGTATTTTATAATCTATACGAAATCTAACAGGTAGCCAATGTAGGGATGAAAGAATAGGTGTAATGTGATCGAACTTTCTAGCTCTGGTAAGCACTCTTGCGGCTGCATTCTGAACTAGCTGGAGTTTATGGAGTAATTTATGTGGACTTCCAGCCAACAACGCGTTGCAGTAGTCCAGCCTGGAGGTTATGAATGCATGTACCAGCTTCTCAGCATCTTCCAGAGAGAGTATACTGCGGATTTTAGCTATATTTCTTAAGTGGAAGAATGCAATTTTGACTATGCTACATATGTGAGCATCAAACGAAAGAATTGGGTCAAAGATGACCCCAAGGTTTCTCACAGTTTTACCAGGTATAATTAAGTGACCGTCTATGTCTACAGTATTAACATTTATGTTTTTATCAATATTAGGACCTAATAGAAGGACCTCAGTTTTATCAGAATTAAGTAAGAGAAAGTTGTGTGTCATCCAATTTTTAATGTCTTTAATACAGTCTGTTATTTGATTTGTACAGAGCTCCTCGTTGGGTTTAGCAGATATGTAAAGTTGCGTGTCATCAGCATAGCAGTGAAAGTTAATACCATGCCTACGGATAATTTTACCCAGTGGTAGCATATAAAGAGTAAAGAGTAATGGAGTCAGGGTTGATCCTTGAGGGACACCATATTTTACTCTAGACTGATAAGAGCATTCGTTATTTAAGTAAACACACTGGAATCGATCTCTCAGATAAGATCTGAACCAGGTGAGGGCTGATCCTTTAATTCCTATAAGATTTTCTAACCTATCAAGTAGAATAGCGTGATCTATGGTGTCAAAGGCAGCACTTACATCTAGCAGTACAAGGATGGCATTACTGCCCCTATCAAGAGCTGAAAGTAAATCATTAGTTACTCTAAGTAGAGTTGTTTCAGTACTATGGTTTTGTCTAAATCCAGATTGAAAAACCTCATGCATACTATTACTTTGTAGATACAAGCGCAGCTGGTTAAACACAAATTTTTCTAGGATTTTGGCTATAAAGGAAAGATTAGAAATTGGTCTATAATTAGCAAGCTCGCGGGGGTCCAGATTTGGCTTTTTGATAATGGGCTTAATGACCGCCAATTTAAGAGAATTGGGTACGTAGCCCATGCTAAGGGATGAATTTACTATTTCTAGTAATGATTTTCCCACCTTTGGCAGTGCCTGTTTCAATAATTGTGTGGGTACTGGATCTAATATACATGATGTTGATTTTGATGAGTTAATTACACTAAGTAAATCTTTTTCTGTAACCGGGCTGAAACACTCTAGGTGTGTCTCAGAGCTGGAGCAGCATTCATCGATATCTATAAGTAAATTTTGGGGGTGATACTGAATTTTTTGTCTAATGCTATTAATTTTATCATCAAAGAACTTCATGAAATCATTACTATTAATGTCGACAGGGATAACGGAGCTAGTTTGTTTTTGACTGCCGGTGAGTTTAGCCACAGTAGTGAAAAGGAATCTAGGATTGTCTCTATTTTTCTCAATAAGCGATGAAATATACTGGGATTTTGTTTTAATTAGGGCTTTTTTGTAGTCTGTGAGACTATGCTGCCATGCTAGCCGGAAACATTCTAGTTTTGTGTGTCGCCATTTACGTTCAAAGTTACGAGCGGTTTGTTTTAATGTACGTGTGTGGTCATTATACCACGGTGCTAGCTTTTTATCCCTGATTTGTTTTATTTTTGTCGGCGCTACGCGGTCAAGGTTAGAGCGGAGCACAGTTTGTAGATTTTCTGTTTTGTGCTCGAGATCATGCTCATAGGACGGAAGGGAGATGGTTAAGTCGGGGAGTTTATTTACAAATTCATTAGCAATTGCGGTTGTTATTTTACGCTTGCTGATATAGCGGGGCGGGAGGAGGATATTTTGATTAAAAACTATTTCAAACATAATTAGATAATGATCGGATATTGAGTCATGTTGAGAAAGAGTAACTATATTCTCAGCCTCAATACCCAGTGTCAAAACTAAGTCTAATGTATGACTACATCGGTGAGTGGGGCCAATTACATTTTGTTTAAAGCCTAGAGCATCTAAAACTGATTTAAATGCAATTTTTAGTGGATCCTGGTCCTTTTCAAAGTGGATATTAAAGTCTCCAACAATTATGATCTTATCAGAAAGAAGAATTACTGCTGCTAGAAAGTCAGCAAATTCACTAATAAAATTTGAGTATGGTCCAGGAGGACGATACAGTGTTATAAGCAGAAACGAATGCTGCGTTTTGGAAGCAGGAGACGGGCCTGCTACAACCCCTGGCAAAAAGTATGGAATCACCAGTCTTGGATGAGCACTTCTTCAGACATTTTATTCTGTAAAACAAACTCTGATCAAAAACATGATACAAAAATAAGGTCATTCCAAAGTGCAACTTGTTGGCTTTCAGGAACACTCAAAGAAATGAAGAAAAAACATTGTGGAAGTCAGTGAATGTTACTTTTATTGACCAACCACAGGGAAAAAAATATGGAATCACTCAATTCTGAGGAAAAAAGTATGGAATCATGAAAAACAGATAAACAAAAGATGATTCAAAATACATCACTAGTATTTAGTTGCACCACCTTTGGCTTTTATAACGGCTTTCAGTCTCTGAGGCATGGACTTGATGAGTGACAAACAGTTTTCTGCATCAATTTGGTGCCAACTCTCTTTGATAGCAGTTGCCAGATCAGCTTTGCAGGTCGGAGCCTTCTTGTGGACCATTTTTTTTCAATTTCCACCACAGGTTTTCAATTGGGTTGAGATCTGGACTATTTGCAGGCCATGACATCAACTGAATGTGTCTTTCTCCAAGGAATGCCTTCACTGTTTTTGCCCTATGGCACGATGCATTGTCATCTTGGAAAATTATTTCATTATCTCCAAACATCTGTTCAATTGAAGGGATGAGAAAACTGTCCAAAATGTCAATGTAAACTTGTGCATTGATAGAAGAATTAACCACAGTCATCTCCCCAGTGCCTTTGCCTGACATGCAGCCCCATATCATCAAGGACTGTGGAAATTTGGTTGTTTTCTTCAGGCAGGCCTATTCATAAATCTCACTGGAACGGCACCAAACAAAAGTTCCAGCATCATCACCTTGTCCAATGCAGATTCTTGACTCATCACTGAAGATAACTTTCATACAGTCATCCACAGTCCATGATTGCCTCTCCTTAGCCCACTGCAGTCTTGTTCTTTTATGTTTAGGTGTCAATGATGGTTTTCTTTTAGCTTTCCTGTATTGAAATCCCATTTCCTTTAGGCGATTTCTTACGGTTCGGTCACATACATTGGCTCCATTTATGCTTCATCTGTTTAGTTGTACTTTTTCGGTTTTCAAGACAAATGGCCTTAAGTTGCTTGTCTTGACGCTTTGATGTCTTTCTTGGTCTACCAGTACGCTTGGCTTTAACAACCATTCCATGCTGTTTGTATTTAGTCCATATCTTGGATACAGCTGACTGTGAACAGCCCACATCTTTAGCAACCATGCGTGAAGAGTTACCTTCTTCAAGAAGTTTCACAATCCTCTCTTTTGTTTCAAGAGACATTTCTCTTGTTGGAGCCATGGTTCTTGCCACTCTAATTCGTCCAGCAGCCCTCCAAGGTGTCATGACTGCAGGTGTTTTTAACTGCAGACTAACGAGCAGATCTAATCTGAGGCAGGTGTCCATTTAGGGAAAGGAAATTGACTGGGTGTGTCCTTATTTTCTACCTTCAATTTGAGTGATTCCATACTTTTTTCCTCAGAATTGAGTGATTCCATATTTTTTTCCCTGTGGTTGGTCAATAAAAGTAACATTCACTGACTTCCACAATGTTTTTTCTTCATTTCTTTGAGTGTTCCTGAAAGCCAACAAGTTGTACTTTGGAATGACCTTATTTTTGTATCATGTTTTTGATCAGAGTTTGTTTTACAAAATGAAATGTCTGAAGGAGTGCTCATCCAAGACTGGTGATTCCATACTTTTTGCCAGGGGTTGTACTTTAAGACTAAGAACTTCAAACGACTTAGCATCCAATTGTGAGTTTTGAGATATACCTAACATTGAGTCATAGATTGTGGCAACACCACCGCCACGACCAGAGCTGCGTGGGTAACTGAAATAGCTAAAACCTGGGGGGGTAGACTCATTTAAAGCGATATATTCATCAGGTTTAATCCAGGTTTCACACAGACATAGTGCATTAAGGTGATTATCAGTAATAATATCATTAACAATAACTGATTTTGGTGCTAGCGATCTTATATTTAATAGCCCTAGTTTCATACGGACGCTGCTGGTACTCTGAGAGACGGATGCTGTCGTTTTAATTTTAATAAGATTATTAAAACAGATTTTCTGAGTTTTTCGGTTTCGAGCGACACGGGGGACAGACATAGTCTCAATCCTACAAGGTAAAAATGCACTTGTATCTGAAAAAGGCACATAATTAAAACTCACAGCCTTATGCACAGGAAAGTGGCAAGATAACTCATTAGAACAATGTATATTACTAAACTGCCCATTACTTAGACCACTAACCTGGCCGGTATGACTGGTTAGGGCCAGTCAGTCCCGGCGTAGCACCGCCTCAATGTTACCAGAGAGGACGGTGGATCCCAGGCGGCTGGGGTGAAGCCCGTCTCGGTGGAAGAGGGCTGGACGTTCCCGAAAACTCTCCCAGTTGTCCACGTAGCCAACTCCACTAGCAGAGCACCAGTCCCGCAGCCAGCAGTGGAGAGCGTAGAGGCGGCTGAACGGCTGGCTCCCGCGGCGGTAGGTGGGCATCGGACCAGAGATGAGGAGGCGGGCGCGGGTCAGTCTGCGAGCGGTGTCCAGAAGAGTGCGAAAGTGCTCCTTCAGGACCTCACTGCGCCGGGCGGACGTGTCGTTGGTACCCACATGCAGGATGACGGTGCCGGGGTCCCCGCGATGCCGAACCACCGTAGGAAGCCGCCGGGCGACGTCCAGGACCCGAGCTCCTGGAAAACACGACACTGCAGCATTACTCTTAGCGTTAGACACCTTTAAATGGCTAACAATGGAATCTCCGACAATGAGGGTACTGCCCTTATCTGTTTTCCTCGGGGCTGGGGGAGGTGAAGGAGGCGACGGCGACGAGCTGAGGACCTCAAACCGGTTTGCGGAGGCAAAATCCGGCTGAGAAGGTAGGGGGGAAACCCGCTTTCCTCGGCCGCGCTGCCGCTCCCAGGCCCCTCCCGGAGCGGGGGTGAAGCAAACGACCGCCGGGGTCCGCCGCGCCGGCATCACCGGGTTGGAGACGGCCGCGAAGGCGGCGTCGCGGGATTCCTCCAGCCTCGTCCTCTGCCTGTGGAGCTCCGACTGCCTCTCGAGCAGGCGGTGGATCTGCTGATCCAGACGGACGAGCTCCTCGCTGAGTGTCAGGAGAGCACGATCCTCCGCACACGCCATTACCTCGAAGTAAGCACAAAACACACAAAAAAACGTCAAAATCGATAAATAACACAAAAATAATGGCTACCTGAGGGATTTTATAAGTTTAGGAAGGTTATAAGACGGTTAAAGGTTAATAAGTAGTAGAAAACGTAAACAAATAGCTAAAACAGAGAGGAGCTAAACAAACAGCAAGCAGGTACGCAGACCGGAAGTTGCGTCACTCACCGCGTCACTCAGTCAGTCTCTCAGTAATTCAACAATATTGTTATCGTGGTTATTTTTTTATAATATTATTACTATTAGTAATAATAGTTGTATAACAAGCATATTCATAACCAATAGACAAAGTTTCTGAAGTAAAGGGCATAAGGCCACCTTTATCATGATGATCCTGTTTGGATTTAATTTGTTCTGCACCCACAACAGTGAGCGTATGGATGTGTCTTTGTTTTATTTATATGTTTTTATTTTAGTTTCTTGACCTTTTGTTTTGCACTACAGTTACGCTATTTATTTTCAATTTGATTGCACATTGAAGTTGATACTTTCTTCTGAATGTAATTTTTTTTATGTTAATTTTGCTCTTAATGTAATATCTATGTTGCAGAAGTTCATACTTATTTTTTGTATTATGTTATTTGTAATGTGATTTATATATATAAATCACATTACAAATAACATAATAAGAAAAGTCTCCCGTTTTTTTTTACAAGTGTTGTAAAATATATATAAATAACAAATATTGAAATATGTAACTAAATGTTGGGTTTATTATACCTTTCCGTCTCCCATCTTTTTAGTGAACTTATTCTAATGGTTCAGTTCATCTAAAAGAGCTGTTATGCCCATCACTACGAAAAATAACAAAAGGCTAGTGCTAACTGGTTAACTCTAGCTCTCACTCTCAGCACACACTCACGGGCAGCTCTTCTCTCTCTCTCTCTCTCTCTCTCTCTCTCCCTTCACACACACACACGCGCTTTCCTGCTCTGCCCCTCCCCCTACCCCAATCACAAGCCCAGCACAGAACAGAACAGTGAATTCACAGTGAACAGAATATAAAAGCAGCTTCGCTACAATATAGCTAATTGTTAAGAATTTAAAGATTAGGCTCCTGAAAGCCAGTAATGTTGACCCTGCTAAAAAGTCCAGCTCAAAATCAGAAGAAAACATTCCCTATACTCCCTATATTTAACGATATAGCCTCCCAGTATAAAGTACGTTTTTTCTGCTTTTGAGATGGATTATTTAGTAGAGAGTGTAAATCTGTACTGCAGTAAAAGTGTGTAGTTTCATAAACTTGGCTCGACCTAAATTTGGCTCACTATCTTTATAGGTCAGTTGCTTTAAAACAAAGTAATGTTAGCATAATGTAATGGAAGTGTGACTATTTTCACCGGGTAAAAGAAGCTTTTTTTTAACACAGGGGGACTAATTTCATCCCTTAATTTAAAACTTCACAGTGCAGTTTACACTACACTGCAAAAAAAAAAAAAACTAGACATAAAATATATGCAAATTAAGACAAATATATGTATTAAGCAAAACAAATCTGCCAATCGGGTAAGCAAAATTTTCTTAGTAAGATTTCTTACAAAAAAGCAATGGCAAAGTCTCAAAATGAGTGAAGTAACACCTAAATCAAGCAAAAAAGTCACTGTTTATGGACACAAGAATCAGAATAACTTGATTGCTGCTTAATTGTGCTTATTTTGAGTTCAAATTACAAATTCTAAGTAAGAATGATTAAGATAATTATCCCTAAAATAAGCAAAATAATCTAACACTTACACAATGCTTAGTAAGACAAAAAGTCTTATCAGAGAAGAAAATAAGATTTATTGCCTTAAATTTAGATAATTTAACTTGCTAAGATTTAGTTTTTTGCAATGTAATGACTGTGAACAACTTATTACAATATAGATAACTAACTACCTATGTAGTTATGTATGCATTAGTATGGTACCTAAGCTGTCAGTCCTCTGCTATTCTGAGCACTTCAGAATAAAGATGAATCATATTTGTCAGCAAGTTCTTAGATTTTAAAATGCTATTTTATTATATACACACACACACACACACACACACACACACACACACACACACACACACATATATATCATATACATATATATAATGAGAGTACACCAATTTAGCTGTGAGTAAAGGAGAGATTCTAGTTGAGAAACTGTTAAAATGAAATGTAGTTTTAAGAATGTCAATTAGCTGTATTGCCATTTTATCTCAGTTTTGGTTGTCTTTCATTTTTGCATCATCTGAACCTGGGAGTTGTTCTTTAAATTGTCAATATGTCCATACATACACCTTGTTTTAAATAGCTTGTGCTTAATTTAAATGAAACAAAACTTAAAAGCTGGTGTTTAAATAAATATTAGCAATAAATAATACACATCTAAAACAGTAAAACCATAAATGTAATACATACTTTTTATTCAACTAGACTAGGCTTAAATGTTTTGTTGACTAAATGACTAAAGTGTGACAAACAAAAGACTAAAACTAAATTAAAGTCACCTGTCAGAATGAATGATGGACTGTATCTGTACTTAATTTTAAATACTTGTCATTCTTAATTCTCTGTTCTGAACATTTTCATCCAGGCTTGCTTGTTTAAAAAAAATAGTTGTTTTACTAATTCTATTATTTCATCATGATAGTGTGTATCCTGCAGTAAAGTTATTTATTTGGTTACTTTTTTGACATTTCTAGTTTAGTACATTAATTACAAATACAGGCAGTGTATAAAATGGTATGAGAGAAGTGCTGAATCAGGGGTTTGCCCAGGATCCCATACAAGCTAAAAACAGTGTATGTTAATGAGACAAATGTATGAACTATGGAGAACTGTAGATCTTCTTATTTGGATAAACTATTACAGGACTACAGTAACTATGTGAAAGTAAATCTACAGATCTTTCTCTTCTGTAAATTCAGGCCCAGTCCCCGAAGACCCAGCATCTTCAGTGTCCTGGAGCTCAAGCAGCAGCACTTGCCTCTCCACCGTCTCCATCCCCACCCGAAAGAGGAAGATCAGCAGAAGGAGGCTTCCAGGATGTAAAGAGGAGGAGAGGAGAGGGAGAGCAGATCAAAGCTTTGTAAATTGCTTTCTAAATAAGTGTTTTTTTTATTGTTATTGCTTGTGTCTGTGTTTTCTATTTATTTGTTACAAAAAATGTAAATGTGGGTTTGAGGGCCTGATTTAAGTGTCTCCCTATTTCTTCCTTTTTTTCTTCTTTCTTTTCCCTTTTCCCCAAGATCTCATGACCTCTCGCCACAGAAATAACTTTCTGGTCTCAAAAAAGTAAACAGGCACAGTAACATATTTTGATAGTTTGAGGTGCTACACATTTGGTACCTACAGCACATGTGAACCTACAGAAACTCCATGCACAAACAATAAAATAATCCCTGTCAATCATCTTGCATTACTGTTACAGAAACTAAACATCCACAGGGTCTAAAAGTCTAACACTGCCCTCTACTGGAAACTGAAAATACTGGTAGTGCCCTATGATAGTGAATATTAAAGTTGCAATAAAAGAGCAATACATAGAACAATAAAAAGCAAAGAAAACTAAAATTATTGTTAAAAGTTTTTTTATCCAATAGCTTTTATAAATACATTTTATTGAATGAGAAGATACATTATTCAGAACATTATTCAGTGGGAAGAAAAGATAGATAAATTGGTGTAATTTATTAACAAAGGAAGAAAATCTACAAAAAAAACACTAAATATTTAAACACTAAAATAAACAATATGAAAAGAGAGTTATCTGACAAGTATTTGATTAACTGCTACATTATTTCTGTAAAGACCAGACATTTCTGCTTTGAGAGAAGAAAAAAACATTTTACTCTTACTTTCAGTTGAGACAGTAATTCTTTTAGGGATGAGCCTGGTGTCAATCTCCTCATAGACAGGCTCAGCTGAAGTCTTCCTCCTCTTAGAGATCACTGTGAGAGAGACAGAGAGAAACATGGAGTCAGTTCAGTAGAAGAGAAGACCGATGACAGATTGAAGTACTAATGATGATTAGAGAAAGTACAGAAAGTGGATTGTAGATGATCTCTGAATCCCCCTACCTCTCCTGAGCACTCTGTTCTGATAAAACAGCACAACCAGAAGCACTAAGGCCAGGAAGAGCACAGATCCCAGAACCAGGAGAGACACTGGATAGATGGAGGGAACAGCTGGTGGAGGAGTTTGTGGAAGTATGATTCTTCTTGTCTGTGGTTGAGAATCTAAAAAACAAATATACAAAATGTATAGACAATTTATACATGAACACAGTCCTTTTATTGGATGTGAATAATTTTGTGATGAATATTATGGAAGATGACATATGAAATGTCTATAAACACAGAATGATCTAGACAGACTGGTGCAAAGCACATACAGACTCTCACTATTGTTACTTTCTATCCTTCCCAAAAACATTACAATTATTAAATGATGGAAACCAAATGTGTGTGACCAACATTATGATCAACAATAGTTACCGAAGTTGCTATCAAGCCTGTTTACAATGGAGAAAAGTGGTCCCTGACCTTGCAAGACAAAATGTCCCATCTGTCCTCTTTTATTATTTAAAGGCAAAGTATGATACAGGAAGCCTAGTGAGTGAGCATAAAATAACAATGTGATGTAAGTATTTTTCTCAAGCATGTGTAAAGTTTCTGTAACAGTTAGGAGGCAAATATATTCAGTTGTGTCTGTTCCTCTGACCTCCACAAGTGACTCCAGCACTGTGGGAGCAGTCAGTGTGGTTCTTCAGGGAATGAGGACAGTCCCACAGGTGAATCTCATTCCCTCTACACTTCACTCTGTTCATCCAGATAGTTCCTCCACCAGAACCATCAACAGCTCTTCTATTAGCACTCAGCGCCGGCCCACAACCCAGCTGCCTGCAGATCACCTGAGCATCCCTGATGTCCCACAGATCACCACATACAGACCCCCATGTTTTATTATGATACACCTGCAGCCATCCAGAACAGCTTCCTACTCCTCCCCTCAGCCTCAGAGGAATGTGCTCTACAAACACACCACAGAGGGAAAAAAATGATTATCCATCAAAGTCTTACAAACATTTACAACAGTCGTATATACTGTATGATGAAATATGTTCTTATAGAGATAGAGAAAAAAGCATTGTAAGATGAAAAATATATACAAGCAGAAGAGAGCAGGAGAAAAAAAAAACAGAAGTAGCCATAGTAAAAAAAAAAGCACTTACCTTGTTTTACCGTTTTAGTTGAAACAGTTGATTTTTTTTAAACTAGCTGTCTGTTACACCTGTTATTTCCACCACTAGGGCTGTGCCATATCGTATCAAACGCAAAAAACGATACTATACCCTGAAATATCGTGCCATATCACCCACCCCTAATTATCACTGCAGGGCACCACTGGGGTTGCTGTTTTTATCTGTCCAATATTATTCATTTTACTTTATTATTAATTATATAGATTATATAGAGTGCATTAATAGTATCATGACTTTCTTGATCACTGATGTCTGTTACCATCTGATAAAAAGTCTTGTATTTTTTTATATCGTAGTTTGGGGGGGTGCCATATCATATGCAAAAACAGAATTTAATTTTTATTTTGTTTCAGTAGTGTATTTTTAAAATAATATCTTTAATTCAGTGTTTTGTCATATCACCAAGAGTACTGTTATCGCGATAAATGCCATGAAACATCGTGATATTGTTTTAGGGCCATATTATCCACCCCCATCCACCACACCTGTCCTGTCTACACCTGAATTCCTCAGACTTACATAGACACTCTGATGGACTCCATTACCCAGAATCCCTCTCTAAACCTTTGTTAAAAATATCACTGTAGAAGTGTTATCTAAAATATGTTAAAGTGCAAAAAAATATGCAAACTACAAATAAAACAGTGCGAGCAAAGACAAGAATTGCTTATTAGTGAAAGCATGCTGGCAGAACATGCAGTCAAAAAGAAAGAAAATGTAGTTTATCAAAGACATGATCATTTTGATAATGATAAGTTTTCTTACTTGAGCACGGTCTCTCATGAGGAGATGAATCACACAGCCAATTTGTCAAATCTAGTGTATTTCCATTCTCTGTGGTAGGACAAAAAATCAAATATTATGAAATTCCAATTACAAACTACATTAGTTCTAGCATTCTTTAAAGTCTTTAACACCTCATCATATCTGCCTACCTGAGCAGGTAATGCAAGCAACCTCATTGCGATTATCACACCTGTTCTCCCCCCAGGAAGAAGATGGACAGTGCCACAGAGTGGAGTCATGTTTCCTACATTTTACATTATCCAGCCAGTTAGGAGCTGATTCCACTCTTGCTTTAGACCAAGACTCACTGCCAGTTCTTCCACAGTTCAGCTCTCGACAGATCAATTTTGCCGTTTCATCAGTCATCCCATTTACACACACATTCCCCCAGGTTCCATTATAGTACACCTCCAGATTCCCCTCACAGCCCTCAGTCAGTCTGATCTCTTTATACTCTGGCGGGAGAAAGATAGCTAGCTAGTTATGCACATTGATTTAAACGTGCAAAAGTTTCTTCTTTAATTATTCAAAATGTACCTCCAGTTGTACATAGATAGGGCATTGGTACTTGATTACAAGATCATTACAAACTGAGCAATTCAAGATACGAAGTACCTGAGCACACGACTCCTACATCATCCTTGTGTCCACATTCATCCTCTCCACACAGCTGATATCTGCAGTTCCACAGAGACGCCTCGTTCCCCTCACACTCCACCTCATTAAGCCAAATGGGTCCAGTTCCAGATCCAAACCGGGCTGGTACCGGTACTGGAGCACTGAGGGCCACTCCACACTGCAGCTGTCTGCAGACCACCTGCGCATCCTCAATATCCCACAATTCATCACTCACTGTCCCCCATGATCCACTGTGGAAAACCTCCAGCCTTCCTGCACAGTCTCCCCCAGAACCAACCAGCCTGATGGAGCTGTGGACTGTGTTAGATGTACCTAAAATTTACACAAATACAAAAGATGTTTTTTTAAAACTCCTTTCACAAGATATGTGTTGTGTATATGTACTCATATTTGCCAAATAATTATTCTCAAATGTTCAAAAATATGGATAATAGAGGCACTTTTGCATGTTATCATACATACAAATAAAATTATACATATATTAACTGTGCAATGCTTACCAGAGCAGGTGATGTAGAGCTGTACTGTGGAGCTGCAGTTAACTGCTTGTGAGCTGCTGCAGTTCCTCAGATGAGCTTCACTCCCAGAGCAGTTGAAACCCGTCACACACATGTAGCTGTGTTCAGGACTGGATGAAGAGGAGCTGGAGATGTTGAGTACAGAACCATAGCCCAGCTGTCTGCAGACCACAGAGGCCTCAGACTCTCTCCAGGAGTCCAGCAGAACTCTCCTCCAGTCCTGCCTGAAGAACACCTCCACTTCCCCCTCACACTCCATCCCTCCAGACAACCGCACTCCTCCCTCATGAGACGCCAGAGAAGAACCTGAAGAGAAAAAAATATATTACTTGGCTTAAAATGAGGGAGTAATAAACTTTCAGTTATTTATTATACTGCAACTGTAAGATCTCACCACTACAGATAACTCCAGCATACTGTTCATGAGAGCATGCAGTTCGACTCCATGATGAAATGGGACATTTTAACAGGTGTGTTTCGTTTCCCTGACAATCAAACACATCAGCCCAGATCCGGCCACTCCCCTCCCCAAACCAGTCTGACCCCAACACAGCCACAGCACTCCCACACTTCAGCTGAGCACAGAGGACACTGGCAGCTCTCATATCCCAGCTTACATCACACACTGTACCCCACTCACTGAGGTACTGGAGCTCCACTCGACCAGAACAGGAATCTGAGCCGTTCATCAGCCGAGCCTGAGTGTGACCTGAATTAACAGAGGAAAAATAGTAGGCAACAATAATACAATACAATAATAATAAAAAAAATACAGTAATTACAAACTAATTGCTCACAGTTTAGTACTAATCTAAATCTTTTACAAACATACTTCATCATACCAGAGCATCTTAGTCCCACATCCTTGTTGTGAGAGCAGTTGTGTTTGAGTGAAGATGATTTTGGACAGAAGTGAATCTGTGATTCGCTGCCTCTACACTGAAGCTTCTCTGACCACACCGGACCCTCCCCTCTACCAAAAGCAGCTGCTCCCAGAACCTCCACAGGAGAACCACAGCCCAGCTCTCGACACACAACCTCTGCACCCTGCTGGTTAAAGTCAGAATCACACACTGTGACCCAGCTCTCTCCATGAAGAACCTCCACTCTCCCAGAGCAGTGAGAACCTCCAACCAGCCTGGCTCCTAGGTATGATCAAAATATAATAAAAACATTATGCAGTGGGTTAAAAGGTTTTTTGATTACAGAAGTTCATACTAAGTTTTTAGTGTAACTCACTTGAACAGATGACTCCAGCATCTTTAGGATGATTACAGTTATGTTTACCCCATCCTGCTGATTTACAGTTCTTTAGTATGGATTCTGATTCTCTACACTCCACATTATCCATCCAGATTGGTCCTGATCCTGATCCAAAGTAAGCACCACTAAGTGCATCTGTAGCCTCTCCACAGCCCAGCTCTCTACACACCACTGCAGCATCTATCATATCCCAGTTACCATCACACACTGTTCCCCACTGTCCTTTATGAAGAACCTCCACTCTCCCAGCACAGCGACTCAAACCATCCACCAACCTCACACTTTCTAAAGAGCAGAAAGAGAAAGATTGAATGCACAACTCAAACATCATTTTGCATCTTTTAAAATCTGGTAAAACTTCATTTTAATGCTATTCACATGTGCTATATTCCAGCATGCACAAATATGGACTATATCAATAAAAGAATTAAGAAGAATATGTTTCATGAAGTACATTATACACTGACCACTAAGAAAAGAACATCTTTTCATCAAGACTCTAAAAAGAAAAAATAAATAAAATATGTAGCTCTCACCAGAACACACCAGTCCCACATCATTATCATGGGAGCAGTTGTGTTTGAGTGAAGATGATTTTGGACAGAAGTGAATCTGAGATTCAGTTCTTCTACACTGAAGCTTCTCTGACCACACCTGACCCTCCCCTCTACCAAAAGCAGCTGCTCCCAGAACCTCCACAGGAGAACCACAGCCCAGCTCTCGACACACAACCTCTGCATCCTGCTGGTCAAAGTCAGCATCACACACTGTGACCCAGCTCTCTCCATGAAGAACCTCCACTCTCCCAGAGCAGCGAGATCTGCCCACCAATCTGACCCCTAAATTAGTTTATAAGAGAAAGAGAACATGTACATTAACATTAACACACAGCATTAAGTACTTGGAAACCTTAAGAAGTTCCACAGGGTTCTACTGTAGGACCGATGAAACTAATATTAGTGAAGAACTGATGACAGTGAAAAACTGCAGTGTGGGCTTACACATGGAGTCAATTAACAGTTTAAGCACTAAACACAAACAAATGTACTAATTAACTGCTTAAAATATATAAAGATAAAAACTCTGGCCATGTACCACTGAACTAAGGTGTAACTGTAATTAACTAAAAAATATTAACGCCTGTTTCTTTGTGAATGGGACTTCTGCATGGAAATCCATTATTTTCTACCAGAAAGGAAAGATTACAAAAATGTATTTCTCCATCATGCCTACAGCAATAGTCTTTCTATAATTAAGTATTGTCTTATAGTGAAAATCACTTTTCATCTCCATATAATAATTTGCTTTTTTAATAATTTGACTTAGTATATCAAGTTATTACCTACATTTAAGTACTAGTAAGACCCGGTAAGTATTTTGTATGTGCTAGTTCATACAGAGAAATCACACTGTAAGTTATGGGAACTTAAGCTCTAAAACACAGGCTGTATTATAAGTGTTAACTAGGTTTATTACAGCTTATAGTTTTCTTCTATACAGTAATTTGCCACATTATTTTTTAAACGCAAAACCAGGTCTGAGATTGAGCAAACAGTGACTGATCTAGTGGTCTTAACCAAATAAAAGTGGGTTAATATAGGTGAAAGTAGGTCATGATTATGGCAGATTAGGAAGAAATGCTATAATAAATAAATTGTGCACAACTGATATACATTCCAACGACAAGTATTTTAAGATTTAGGAGAGCTCACCTGAACAGATGACTCCAGCAAGTCGATTACAAATTTGTTCCACCCATCCAGCTGATCTACAGTGCTTCACTGAAGACTCTGATCCACTACAGTTCACATCATCCATCCAGGCTGATCTTGGTCCAAACTGAACATTTTTAAATACAGCCTCCCCACAGCCCAGCTCTCTACACACCACTGCAGCATCTCTTATATCCCAGTTTTTACCACACACTGATCTCCATGTTCTGTTATAAAAAACCTCCACTCTCCCAGCACAGCGATGGCCACCATCCACCAACCTCACACTGTCTGTACAACAGAGAGAGAAAGAGAGAGGAAAAGATGTAGAAATCTGAAAAATCAGACTGAATCTCAAAATTAATACATAAGCCATTTAGCTCATACCAGCACACACCAGTCCCACATCATTATCATGGGAGCAGTTGTGTTTGAGTGAAGATGATTTTGGACAGAAGTGAATCTGTGATTCTCTGCCTCTACACTGAAGCTCCTCTAAACACACCTGACCCTCCCCTCTACCAAAAGCAGCTGCTCCCAGAACCTCCACAGGAGAACCACAGCCCAGCTCTCGACACACAACCTCTGCACCCTGCTGGTCAAAGTCAGCATCACACACTGTGACCCAGCTCTCTCCATGAAGAACCTCCACTCTCCCAGAGCAGTGAGATCTGCCCACCAGTCTGACTTCTACAATGTGTTTATAAGAGCAAAGAGAACATGTACGTTAATATTAACACACAGCATTGGGAGGGCTGGGAGGTTAATTTGAATAGAAGGGAATTAAATTATATGGGGCAGTGATTTTTATATTTTGCACTTTTCATTAACTGAAATACAAGGATTTTAAAAATATATATATATTATTTCTTAGTTGCTAATTCTAAACCAAAGCATTCAAAACCACCTCTGTAAAAATCCATTTATTAAGTGTATGAAAGTGAATTTAGGTTCAGGCTTAAACTTTTCATGTTACAAAGAAGTTTTTTTACAGGGGTGTATATAAAACAACTAACAGTTGTTTAATTAATTCAGTACATTCCAACACAGGCCTCATCACATTTGTTGACATCTCTGTGTAATATGTTTTATTTTTTTGCATCTTACCTGCACAAACAGCACCAGCGTCTTCATCATGATTACATCTCTGTCTACCCCAATCATACGACCTACAGTTCTTCAGTGAAGACTCTGATCCAGCACAGTTAGCATATTCCACCCAGATCGGTCCTGATCCTGATCCAAAGCGAGCTCTCCGTGGTGCATCTATGGCTTCCCCACAGCCCAGCTCTCTACACACCACTGCAGCATCTCTCATATCCCAGTAATCATCACAAACTGTTCCCCAATGTCCTCTATGAAGAACTTCCACTCTCCCAGCACAGCGGCTCCCACCATCCACCAACCTCACACTGTCTGTGTGGAGAAAAAAACAAACACACTGATAATCAGAGAATAATTACACTTATACTCAAATAATAATACTCAAACAAGGCTGAAATACATTTAAACCAAATCATGGACATCAAAAGCTCCCATTTAGAGATCATAAGAAATCAGTCACTAATTTGTACTTCTATAGCAATACTAAAATGGGCTGACTGGATGATAGCAAAGTGTAAATCACATGAATGTAAGATCAAAAAGTAAATATATACTTTTCAATTAAATGCCACTTTATGCAACATCATTCAGCATGTCTGGTTTGGTGGGGGATCAGTGATGGTCTGGGGAGGCCTGTAGATGCCCAGGCCTCTACAGGTTAGACAACAGTACCCTGCCTGCTCTTAGGTATTGAGATGAAATCCTTGAACCCATTGTAAGACCCTACGCTGGCGCAGTGAGTCCGTGGTTTCTCACGGTGCATGACAATCCCCGGCCCGATGTGGAGAAAGTAGTTAAGTTCTTCGAGGATAAAGGAATTTATACCATTCACTGCCTTTCCAACAACATCCTAACAGAAAAAGAGGCCAGTATACATACAGTCCACAAAGTTAGTTTAAATATGCTGTATATATTATATATATATATATGCTCAACTCAGCAGCAGAACAAGCTTTACCTCTACTCAGCCAGATAAGACTCAAGAACCTGAGAGACAGAGAGACAGAGAGAGAGAGAGAGAGAGAGAGAGATTCCCCACAGCCGCCAATCACACTCACTATGACCTTATTAGAAAGAGGAGAGGAAATTATCAAACATTTTCAGTGACAAATCAGAAGAAGCTTTTTTTCATTTCGCCATATTTTTAAAAAGCGTCAGCACTAATTAACACAGCTCCACCTCCTTGTGTCTGTGTCTGTGTGTGTGTCTATGGGCAAAGGAAGGTACAAAGTCAGCTACCTTCTGGAGACAAACTTCAGAGAGAGTAAACACACAAAATACAGCATTAAATCTGCACCTGCAGACAGCAGATCCAAACACATAACATCCACCATGAAGATAAGTCACAGTTTCTTTTAACTACACATACAAACAACTTTTTTGTGTTTCTCATGCTGTTACAGAGTATATAAAACTAGTTTTAATCCTGATTACAGAAACTCTGATTAAGTGTGGGAATATTGTGGGTTCCCTGTGAACTACAGCAAGGCTGGTGAGCGATGGACCAAACAAAGGCGGTTTGTCTGCCCTGTGAGGCGGGTGTAGGGTATGTTTGTGGAAATGCATCTAAGGATGCACCTACTACTCTACTGATCACAGCAGTTCCAATTACAAAATAAAAGTCCTGTTCTCTGGAGTATGCACTCGTGAGCCGAACTTACCAAGTTCGTTCTGACAAAGTACAAGAGTCCAAACTTGCTTAATCTATAATGAGAAACGGGCCGACTGTGGCGCTGCCAGGAACTTGTGAGCCCATGGGACCACAAGGGTGGTTGAGAAAACCTTTATTCTCTCTGTAATGATTAATTTATTTATCTAAAACAGTATGAAATGCATTAATTAACTGAAACATGTTGCTAAGTGTGCTTTTAAAAATGAAAAAAAAAAGAAGACATTCTTTATAGGTGTGAAAAAAATCACACTTTATTATCATAATATAGAAAACCATAATAATGTATGCTGCACAGACATATATAGATATATTTTTGATTAAGGTGAAAAGCAAATATAATTTGCATGTTTACCATGTGTCCACAATAAATCGTACGTATTAAAATATCCAAACCTGTTGTAATGTGTGGGCTCTCTTCAGCAGGTATGATATCATCATAGACCTCGCCATAGTTTTCTGTAAAAATTAAAAAATGCATTGCAGCACAGCAGCATCAGGATGATGGCAGCAAGACACTGTTACTCAAAGACTCAAACTTTTAAAATACTAAGGGGTTTTCAATGTATTGGTACTGTCGCCCTCTGCGATCAGAACTGGTTGACAAATCAAAGTGTGTCCCTTTAAAAAAAAAACAAAAAAAAAACTCCCACACACCAAAGGATATTAACTCACCTCAACATGCCTTTTGCAATCCTGTAGTTACCCCTGGGCAATCCTAAAATCACTATTACAAACTGTACAGTAGGCAAGACATTGTTTTTAACTTGTGCCAGACATGGATATAATGGAGTAGTCAAAGATAAATTGAATTTAGCATTAGCATTACCCGCTAACCACGCTCACTATTTTCCCGTTCAGGGGTGAGTCTTATCGGCCTGAAGCCTGATGCTAACTGCTAAAACACTTCAGAACCCTACACATATTGCATGGAACTTTTTTCTATAAAACAAAAAATATATATATGTTTTTTCTTCTGCATTAAAAATTCTAACACACATTCAGTATATGTCAACTTACCTGAGAGAAGCTCCTCATCTACGTCCTCATATCCTGAATGCTGATCTTCAGAGATAAAACTTCCTGTTAAAGGAGATCAGAACAGTCAGAATGCCAAAGTTCAATTATTTAATCAAAATTTACAGCAAAAAAATGTATTTGTAAGTCTGAAAATGAGATGAGGCTTTAAGCCCAATCCCATTTCACCCCATGGCCCTACCACTTACCCCAACCATTCTTTGAGTGTAAAGGGTGAAATCCTCCCCATAAGAATTGGGACAACACTTCATGCACCAGATACGTCATCAGAAGCACTAAGGTTCAGTAACCTAGCTAATTTTATGGCATTGTATGTCTTCAGAAAGGTTGGTGATTAAGGAACAATTGTTAATTTCTTAATTCCTGTTATGGGGAGCTTGGATTAGCTTTCATTTTGTTTAATTGTTCTGTTCCGCCTTAAATGATGCAGCCTCTGCTGTCTCTTGCACCATTTAAGGTGAAATGGGAAAGTTGGCTAACAAACCCCATCCCTTTCCTCTGCTTTTTAACAGCAGTACAGGCCTGAATTGATAGTAACAGATATGTAATTCTTCCTATTATAGTCAGTGGAGTAACACATATTATTTTGAACCTGTAAGATAAGCTAACAATGCTACAATTGATTTACTGCATGTAGTTTTTTCATTTATAGTCATTTAAACACTCAGAATTGCTATTTGATATCTGACCTTAGATCCACTTTACATACTGTGTGAAGACTGCCTTCAGTGAAACTCTCTACATATAATTTACCTCTTTTAGTATATCTGTTAGTGACACATTTATGGTTAATCTCTTCATAGACTGCCTCAAGCAGAGTCTTCCTCCTCGCCTTAGAAATCACTGTGAGAGAGAAAGAAAGAAACATGGAGTCAGTTCAGTAGAAGAGAAGACTGATGACAGATTGAAGGACTAATGATGATTATAGAAAGTACAGAAAGTGGATTTTAGATGATCTCTAAATCTCCCTACCTCTCCTGAGCACTCTGTTCTGATAAAACAGCACAACCAGAAGCACTAAGGCCAGGAAGAGCACAGATCCCAGAACCAGGAGAGACACTGGATAGATGTATGGAAAATTAGATGATGGATTTTTTGAAGGAGGGACTGTCTTTTTCTCTGTTAGCTGTGCTGGTACTGAAAACACAGAATAAAAACACTGTTGAACACTGCATAGTGTTGTTTAAACTTAAAAAAAAAAAATCACACAAAGGAACTAATTAAAAGAGTACCTGTGGTGTAAGTTGTAGTTGTTTCAGATGAAAAAGGTAATGTGACAAATATGTCTGAAAGAAATATCATAAAAATGGTCAAGAAAAAGAGGTTACAGAAGGAGAAAGAGATTAGAGCAGCATTATTTAAGAAATGGTATTTATTGTTTTTGTGTTTATTGTCTTTGAAACAAAAGAAGTATATGGCTGATATGGTAATATTGTAGGTATTTTCAAAAATATTGTTGCATTATTGTCTGCCAATGTTACTTAGTGTATTTATCAGTGTTGTGAGCCTAAATCAGCCATAATATAAATGCTATTCTCCCTTTTACAGGTCAGAGGAGCACAATAATAATAATATTGAACCTGACTGAAATACAGAGTACACTGCTTAACATAACCATAGTTATCTTAAGAGAAGTTAATACTAGATTAAAAAATGTTCTCGCACACCTGCACAGGTGACTCCAGCACTCTGGGAGCAGCCAGTGTGGATCTTCAGGGAATGAGGACAGTCCCACAGGTGAATCTCATTCCCTCTACACTTCACTCCAGATAGTTCCTCCACCAGAACCATCAACAGCTCTTCTATTAGCACTCAGCGCCGGCCCACAACCCAGCTGCCTGCAGATCACCTGAGCATCCCTGATGTCCCACAGATCAGCACATATAGACCCCCACTCAGCATTATGATACACCTCCAACCTCCCAGAACAGATTTCCTCTCCTCCTCTCAACCTAATAGGCATGTAATCTACATCACACATGAACAGACACATGAATAATATTACATTTTTATAACAAAACTACAGCAAACTGCATTAGTGTTTTTATTTAATCAGCTTTCACTCAAATCAAAGATCAACTGATGAAAAGGGAAGTTTAGAATTATTTGACAAAACAAGTTAGAATGTAGGCACGAACAAATCTGATTAATATGTATACTTATTCAAGTAGTGAATGGAGTGGTAGTCAAATATTCGTACTTGAGCACTGACCCTGGTTTGGAAATAAGAAGAATTTTTGAAGGTTTTCAAATGCAAGCTGTTTCTTCTCTCCTAGAAATGGAGACACATGCTATAAATACTACAAAAATCAAATCAATACTACTAAACTCATTACTAAAATAATGATCTCAGCAATAACAATTGAGAGTTTCAATTGAGCGGCAAACCCCCTCATTTCACACCAACGCACAGAATTAAAAGTCAGTCTGGTTGTGCTGATTTTCAAATAACACCAGGCATTCTAACAGGGCGCACAGGAAACTTCAAGCTGCACCAGACTGCTCTTTTTCTCTAACCCCACCGAACTATTCCAGCAATGACAAAAACAATTTTTCAGTGCGATTTTCGGACAGAACAGGCTCCTATTAGTAAATGTACACCATTATTGTAAGTCACTTTGGACAAAAGCATCTGCCAAATGTAATGTAATTCAATGTAAAATATCTTATTATTTCACTCACAAATGTAAATTTTTTCTGATACACTTTACACTTTTTATTAAAATGTGTTCCCAGCATGACCAGATGAGTGTAAAAAGCACAGCAAGGTGTAGCTTGTAGTCCCAAAAAATCTCAAGCAATCCTGCACACATACATTGCCATGAAGAAGTATTTGCCCCCTACAGATATACTGATATTTTTCTGATTATTAAAAAAAACTTTAACATCAGACAAAGATAACCCGAGTAAACATAAAAAAAAGCTCATTTTAAATGATCAGGAATAAAGGAATTTAAAGAATTTCTTGATTCTACAGGTCTGGCAGTAATCAGGCCTGGTTGAGTTAAGTGAAACTGAATACTCATCTATCCAAAAAGTGTAATTAATCACATTTTATTTTTTAGGGGGTGTTTGGATATTTTTTTCCCTTAATAAATAAAATGATTATTTAAAAATTATTTTATATTTACTCAGGTTGTATACACTTACACAGGGAAAGAGGATGAGGCAAAGTGAGGGTGATCCGGTCACCACAACACTTTCTTTCAACACAACTTTCCATGAAAAACTGTTTTACTCATGCTCATCTACTACAAAGAAAAACAACATACCGGAGCAGGTAATGTGAGTCACCTCACTGCTTCTATCACAATTGTTCTGACTCCAGGATGAAGATGGACAGTGAAACAGAGTAGAGTCATGTTTCCTACATTTTACATCATCCAGCCAGTTAGGAGCTGATTCCACTCGTGCTTTGGTAGCTCTCTCAGTCTTAAATCTTCCACAGTTCAGCTCCCGACAGATCCATCCCATTGTTACACACATTCCCCCAGGTTCCATTATAGAACACCTCCAGATTCCCCTCACAGCCCTCAGTCAGTCTGATCTCTTTATACTCTGATGAGAGAAAATGCTTTATGTTAGACCCTGGAGTTTTCATGTAGTTTAAAACAAACTTAATGAATCTACACTATTAGTTAAAAGTTTTAGAACACCCCCATTTTTTGCCATTTAAGCTCTCCAGCCCAGTTAATAACCTGAAATGGTGCAAAATCCAGTGTGCTCAAATGGTACAAAAGTTAGCAGTGCCAGGGCCTTTAAACAGAAAAGGACCCCAAAAAAGTGTATATTGTTAAAAAAAAAAAAAAAAAAAAACTGAATATATTTGTTTTAAAGAAAGCTTTGGAAATTGGCGCAAAAATAAGAATAAATTAAGTCTTAGTCTGTAGTAAAGTTAGAAGAGAATGTGTTACTGCACTCTACTGCTGACTTTGTAGTAAACTGCACTTTTATCATAATACCTAAAAAAGACACCAAAATACAGATCAATTTGAAACAATTTAGTTTGCCCTTTAGATACATTCTGACACATTCAAAAAAACAAGAAAAAAAAAGGTACAGGAAGAGGTCTGGCTGACCCACATGGCAACAACTTTAGATTGGTTTAACAAGTCTTATTTTAACAGTTTAACTAAGTCTCACTTTCAGCACTGAAGAGAAAATGTAGAGGTCTGACAGGTGAAGTGTTGTAAGAACACCAGCAATCAGCACACTGTACCTGAGCAGACGACTCCTACATCATCCTTGTGTCCACATTCATCCTCTCCACACAGCTGATATCTGCAGTTCCACAGAGACGCCTCGTTCCCCTCACACTCCACCTCATTCAGCCATATGGGTCCAGTTCCAGATCCAAACCGGGCTGGTACTGGTACTGGAGCACTGAGGGCGACTCCACACTGCAGCTGTCTGCAGACCACCTGCGCATCCTCAATATCCCACAATTCATCACTCACTGTCCCCCATGATCCACTGTGGAAAACCTCCAGCCTTCCAGCACAGTCTCCCCCAGAACCAACCAGCCTGATGAAGCTGTAGCCTAAAATTAAGAGAAACCAGTTCAAAGTATGATTTCTTAGTTCACCCGTAGTCACATGATGATTGGTTCATTTCAGATTCATAATAATTATAATAACCCTTACAATAAAACAAAATAAAACAATTTCCCCCTAACAACAGGCATTATTCACTACAACTCCAAATAATTTGAATTAAATGTACCAGAGCAGGTGATGTAGAGCTGTACTGTGGAGCTGCAGTTAACTGCTTGTGAGCTGCTGCAGTTCCTCAGATGAGCTTCACTCCCAGAGCAGTTGAAACCCGTCACACACATGTAGCTGTGTTCAGGACTGGATGAAGAGGAGCTGGAGATGTTGAGTACAGAACCATAGCCCAGCTGTCTGCAGACCACAGAGGCCTCAGACTCACTCCAGGAGTCCAGCAGAACTCTCCTCCAGTCCTGCCTGAAGAACACCTCTACCTCGCCCTCACACTCCATCCCTCCAGTCAATCTCACTACACCCTCATGAGACGCCAGAGAAGAACCTGAAAGTACCACAAATATATTTTAGATTTTACAGGCTTAATAAGATTGTTTTTACAGCACTTGAAATAAATCAGATTTAGAAATTAAACACATTGTTTTTTTACAGGTACTGCTGCATTAGCTGAGCTATATATGGAGCAAAATTAGAAATTGATTTTCAGAATCAAAATTGTCTATGGAAATGTATATACATGTTCAAAACTGAGATACATTAGTAAATTAATTGAAGTGAAGTAAAAAAAAATATATATATAAGAACATTATAAGGGCACTTCCTCCTAAAATCACTTTACAGCCCATTGATAAGAATGTTTAAGATTCTTAAAAGCTCACCACTGCAGATGAGTCCAACATCCTGTTTATGAGAGCATGCAGTTCGACTCCATGATGAAATGGGACACTTTAACAGGTGTGTTTCGTTTCCCTGACAATCAAACACATCCGCCCAGATCCGGCCACTCCCCTCCCCAAACCAGTCTGACCCCAACACAGCCACAGCACTCCCACACTTCAGCTGAGCACAGAGGACACTGGAAGCTCTCATATCCCAGCTTACATCACACACTGTACCCCACTCACTGAGGTACTGGAGCTCCACTCGACCAGAACAAGAGTCTGAGCCGTTCATCAGCCGAGCCTGAGTATGACCTGAATTTACAACCAAGAGACTCGTAAAAGCGCAAGTTCTCTCCTATACTGTATATTATATAAAGAAATGTTAGACGATAATATCACATATTATACTGTACCAGAACATACAAGTCCCACATCATTACCATGAGAGCAGTTGTATTTGTGTGAAGAGGTTATTGGACAGAGAGTAATCTCAGATTCATCTCCTCTACACTGAAGCTCCTCTGACCACACCTGACCCTTCCCTTTACCAAAAGCAGCTGCTCCCAGAACCTCCACAGGAGAACCACAGCCCAGCTCTCGACACACAACCTCTTCATTAATGAATAAAAAAAATGAACACAAATAACAAAAATACTGCTCATTAATTACCCTACTTTGTGCCCTCTGACCTCCGACGCTAGATCCCAGTTCACAGATCATATCAAACCACATAATCTATCCAATTCATCCATGTTAATAATACAGATTAATTTAGCTAGGAAAACAGTTGGCATCGCCAAATAGCCATAGTGGCTAATCCGCCATTTTGAAAATCATAACAAAAGATTTATAGAAAAACAATAATTTTTTTTTTTTTATTCTGACTTTTTTTGTTGGTCAAAATATAATTAAATATCTAAATTCTGTCCATATTTGATATCTTAATTCTGTCCATATTTGCATATTATTTTTAATCATTTTAAGCAGGGCTGGTATATTTTATTATTACACAGCAAAGCATTTAAGCTGTTATTGTAATAATAAATGTAAAAATGTTAACTATTTTAGAGTAGCCTAGAATATCTGGCATGTGTGACCTTCATTTATATTTTTTGTAATTTGCATACGAATAAAGGAGCATCAATTTATAACATTTTTTTTAAGATATGTACAGTATTTACAGCATCTTTACTGACTGATTTTTTTTAAGCGAAACAGCAGAGTGGTATAGAATACCATAGTCTGGCAATCTCAGTGTGTGATAATGTACACATCAGGAAGTTGTTCAGTTGAGCTGTACACATTTATATCAAAACGATAACACATCGACTAAAATTAATATATTGTGACATAAGTTTTGTCATATCGTCCAGCACTAAATTGTTAAGCTGGAAATGACACTGTTTCTAATTACAGTGTGTTGACTGGTTTTGTTTTGGCACATAAAGTGTTTGAGAAGTTGTCTGGAAGTGGAAAGGACTAATGCATTTTGTTTCATTCAGGTTATAATTTTGAAAACAAATGTTGTGCTCTAGCAAATCAGTACTGCAGACCCTTTTTTATTAAATTAAATTTTATCAAACAAAATGAAACTGACTAGACAATTTCTTGGGTTAATATTTTCAGCAATTAAATAAAAGTCAAAGCAAATGTTAAAAAAAAACATCGCTGCTTCTCACATTAGCTGTAACTGTCAGAATTTACTATGTAATAGAATATTTAATACGGAATAGGTATACAAAACAGTGACATTCCATCATATGATCTCTGATTTGATTTTGTCTATGATGTGTCGAAACATTCTCAGAAAGTTCACAAATGTAATACATGTAATACGTACGTATTACAGTTTTTGTCTAATTAAAACATACCTGAACAGGTAAGCTCAATATCCATATTATGATTACAGCTGTGTTCCCCACCCTAATGATCCACAGTGTTTCAGTGTAGACTCTGATCCAGTACACTTCACATGACTCATCCAGATCGGTGCAGATCCTGGAACAGCTGCATCAGTCCTAAACGGCTCTCCACAGCCCAACTCTTTACACATGACAAAACCCGCTATGAAATTTGCACCAGCACCACAAATTGTTCCCCACTGTCCTCTGTGAAAAACCTCTGCTCTTCCAGCACAGCGACTGCCACCATCCGCCAACCTCACACTGTCTGTGTAAGAGAAAATAAGAACAAGAAAAATTTACCGAATTATGAACTAGTAAGAGTAAAAATGGGAAACATTTTTTTGAAAAACACTTACCTGCACACACCAGTCCCACATCATTATCATGGGAGCAGTTGTGTTTGAGTGAAGATGATTTTGGACAGAAGTGAATCTGAGATTCAGTTCCTCTACACTGAAGCTTCTCTGACCACACCTGACCCTCCCCTCTACCAAAAGCAGCTGCTCCCAGAACCTCCACAGGAGAACCACAGCCCAGCTCTCGACACACAACCTCTGCATCCTGCTGGTTAAAGTCAGCATCACACACTGTGACCCAGCTCTCTCCATGAAGAACCTCCACTCTCCCAGAACAGTGAGAACCACCAACCACCCGGACTCCTAAAAATTGTGAACATAAAGCTGAATTTAAACATATGTGAGTCACTGCTTCAACATGAAGATGTCTTTCCATGTCATTGAATCTCTGACATTAACACAGCAAGAATGGTCAAAAGAGATATGGCATTTAACCTTCAGTGGAAAAGTTGACTAAATGAACGCTATCTGTTTCCTTACAAACAGTACTACTACGCTTAACTGGACCCTAAGCCTCTAAAATGGGTCCTTTCCCACCACTTACAAGACTTTGTTTTACATGTATGATATATTATGAACAGTTTCCTGTTCCTAGTTAACAGAAGGGAACATAAAATAATTTACTGATACAATTTACCTGAACAGATGACTCCAGCATCTTTAGAATGATCACAGTTATGTTTACCCCATCCTGCTGATTCACAGTTCCTCAGTGTAGACTCAGAGCCACTGCAGTGCACATTATCCATCCAGATTGGTCCTGATGCTGATCCAAAGTAAGACTCATGATATGTATCTACAGCTTCTCCACAGCCCAGCTCTCTACACACCACTGCAGCATCTCTCATATCCCAGTTATTACCACACACTGATCCCCACTGTCCTCTATAAAGAACCTCCACTCTCCCAGCACAGCGACTGTCACCATCTACCAACCTCACACTGCCTGTACAACAGAGAGTAAGACAGACCAAGACATTGAGAAAGAATGGAAAAAAACATGTATTTTCACCACTATTAATGATGTAAAGTAGAATTGTGGCTGAAAACTGAAATAATAGCAAGACATTTGCATTTTTGACAGAATTACAAAAAGTTTACATAAACATTGAGCTAATCTTAATGACATTAATCACAAACATGCAGCTCTTACCAGAACACACCAGTCCCACATCATTATCATGGGAGCAGTTGTGTTTGAGTAAAGATGATTTTGGACAGAAGTGAATCTGTGATTCGTTTCCTCTACACTGAAGCTCCTCTGACCACACCGGACCCTCCCCTCTACCAAAAGCAGCTGCTCCCAGAATCTCCACAGGAGAACCACAGCCCAGCTCTCGACACACAACCTCTGCATCCTGCTGGTTAAAGTCAGCATCACACACTGTGAACCAGCTCTCACCATGAAGAACCTCCACTCTTCCAGAGCAGCGAGAGCCATTAACCAGCAGGACTCCTAAAAATTACCATGAAAAAAAGAAAGCTTATTTATCAGTAATGATAAATGATTAAGCATGATGATGCTAAATATTGCACAATGAATGATTCATAAATGCATTGGAAAAAACTAAAGAGAGTATAAGGATTCAAAATAAGTTCAGTAAAGCTATGAATTACATTAAACAAATTAATATGGATCAGCAAAATTATGAAATCAGTAAAAAAAAAAATCAGTAAATTAATTGTTGGTTGAGAATTCCAGTGTACAGCACAGTTTGGTGATTGCTCAGTTTAAACATACCAATTTACCTTGGCAATCAACAAGGATTTAGGGTGGGTTAAAAAGAAAAATCATATGTGCTGTACACTTTGCCTACATGGCAGATAATGTACAGTCCCTGTTTACAGCGTTTTACCTGAACAGATAACTCCAGCATAGGACACCCCTAATCAAAATGTATATTATTGTGACTACAGAAGGAAATAAAAATGACCTAATGTTTAGAACACATAACATTGAAGTGGACACGTCTATTTAGCATTTTTAATATTTTTTCCCTTTACAGTTTCAAAATAACAAAAATAAAAAAGAAAGATACACATAGACTTTTAATTTGTTGGCAATCCTGTGAGCAGTTATTTTCCAGACACTATATGACCTCCACCAGTCTTGTTACCTGCTTAATGGACTGGAGGAACAGAACAGTAGACACATACTTAATTCACCATTCTTGCTTTTAAACTATGTGCTGCCAGTACAAGTATTCTAAGTCTGTTCCACTCCAACCCAGAATATTACATGTGATTCACATGGATACATGTTGCTGTAGCCATTTTGTATAATGTGTTACTGCAGCTCCAAAAATCCACAAATTATCTCCAAAACAACAGTCTCTTGTGTCTGTTAGACTAGAGAAACTCATTACATTTGTCCAAAGTCTATTGTGTTTATAATTAGTGCTATCCATCAGGACGTTTCTGCTAGCTGTGTTTTTAATGTTTTTAAACTCACACTGCAAGGTATTCTAGACAAACACAGATCCCCTACACTTTATTACACTATTATCCACTAAAAAACAAATGCCAGAACAGTAATGCTGCACAAACATAACACCCTCACCCCAAACAAACAATATAATAAGTCACAAATATTTAATTTCACCAGGTCTTAATGGCAAACAGGTAATGGAGCACAGGGCTGAGCTACTGAGACAGAGGGCTGTCTAAGTAGGAATAGATGAAGTCACAGGCTCATTGTGCTGAATGCAGTTCTTACCTGCACACACCAGTCCCACATCATTATCATGGGAGCAGTTGTGTTTGAGTGAAGATGATTTTGGACAGAAGTGAGTCTGAGATTTGTTTCCTCTACACTGAAGCACCTCTGACCACACCTGACCCTCCCCTCTACCAAACGCAGCTGCTCCCAGAACCTTCACAGGAGAACCACAGCCCAGCTCTCGACACACAACCTCTGCATCCTGCTGGTTAAAGTCAGCATCACACACTGTGGCCCAGCTCTCTCCATGAAGAACCTCCACTCTCCCAGAGCAGCGACAACCTAAAACCAGCCTGGCTCCTAAAATATCACAAGAGCATAAACAATGAGATAACAACAGGATTTAATAAATGAAAATCAGACAGCACAGACACACAATGTAACTATTCAATACAGTGCACATATTATATGAACATAGTGTAGCTTGCCTGAACAGATGACTCCAGAATTGTGGGTTTCATTGCAGTCATGTTTACCCCATACTGGTGATCTACAGTTCTTCAGTCTAGACTCTGATCCACTACAGTCCACATCATCCATCCAGATTGGTCCTGATCCTGATCCAAAATGAGATTTGCCCAGTGCATCTACAGCTTCTCCACAGCCCAGCTCTCTACACACCACTGCAGCATCACTCATATCCCAGTCATCACCACACACTGTTCCCCACTGCCCTCTATGAAGAACCTCCACTCTCCCAGCACAGCGACTGCCACCATCCACCAACCTCACACTGCCTGTACAACAGACAAGGAATAAAGAAAGAAAGAAGCGAATAAAAAAAAAAGAAATAATAATAGGTCTATGCTTCTTCAGCGTCGCAAGGTTATTTAACATAATTCTTAACAGATTTCGCTAATTCAAACAGCCCGAAAATGTTTTAAATAGCTCAATTTTAACGCTCTAATTACTAAAAAATGGCTCGGGTTCAGAATGACAGTTTATGGCTCAGGTCGGGTCTGGCTCGGGCAGAAAGTGCATGGATTTGGGCCGGGTCGGGCTGGATTTTTGGGCCCGATCTAAGCTCTACCGCTCCACACACTGCAGGCTTTTTGCAGCGGGGGGAGCCATACACTTTTACAAAAACACAGTTAACTATGGACTGGAAATATTCCGCTGTTTTAATCTTTCCAGACCTTGTCTCACCCCTAGGCTATTTTAATTAAGTTTTTCCAATAGCAAACTATTTAAAGTTGGCTTATTTAACGTTATATAATATTTACATTCTTCATGCTGATGCTAAGCTAATGGTGGGAATACACATTCATTGAACTCTAGACGAGAAATATGTGCACTTTTAATCTTGCAAGGTTTTTTTTTAATCGCTAGGCTTTTTTATTGAATTTTTCCAACAACAAACTATTTAAAATTGGCGTATTTACATAATATTTACATGTAAGTTACTTAACGTTACTTCTAATGCTAATATAATGCGGGGATACACTTTTAACACCTGACCAGAAATATGTGCAGTATTTTAACAAAACAATTTCAACAACAAGTTGGCTTATTTATATGAAATTTACATATAACGTTAACTTTATTCTTCACACGAACACTGAGCTAATGCTAAGCTAACAACACTAAGCTTACACCTGAGGGAAAATATTGTGCTGTTTTAATTTTCTCACACTTCGTCATGAAGCTATTTTATCTAGGTTTTTCCCACAAACAAAACTATTTCAAATTAGCTTATTCATAAGACAAGTTTCAAAAATCTGCTCATTTTCAAATGCAATTCATATTACATTTAAACTATGGCAATGTTTAGCTATCCTTAGACAACTAACGTTAGCTAACTACCTAGAAAGAGAGGCAAGGCCAGCACGTGCAGGTGGTGTAAGACACTACAAACACATACATGATCATAAAATAAAGGACCTGGTCGAACTTACCTTATATCTTAGTAGCACAACAAGTCCTGAGGTGAGCTGAGCTGAGCCTAAATGAGCTGTGCTTCCGCAGCAACTAAAAATGTGCTGCTTGGCGCGTTGTGGAGTTTGGGTTGTGATTATAGACTGTATAAAAGTATGGTCTGGACGGTCCCCATTTACTCTCATTAAGGCGTTTTAAAGCCAAAATATGGCCGAAATGGAAGCTGCCATCTTGCCTGCGCTTGCAGAGGCAGTAGAGGCAAATTGGAGCCAGAACTGGCGTGACAGAGGTGGGAGGGGTTAACTAGGTTAGCCAACTCAGGTTAGCTAAGTAAAGTAACTAAACTTGTTTGGTGAAAATTACGTGGAGTGGGCGGGGTTTGTGCAGTCACATGGCCCCGCCCACTCCACGTAATTTTCACCAAACAAGTTTAGTTACTTTACTTAGCTAACCTGAGTTGGCTAACCTAGTTAACTATCGTTAAGTACCTAAGGCTAAACGTAATGTAAATACTAAAATTATGGAGAAGAACGAAGTATGTGTAAGGGACAGTATTAGTATAACAGTAACGGCATTAGAAATGTGTGTTACCACTAGGCACCTGTAGCAGGTTAGATTCGGATAATTACAGTGTTTTTTGGGCAGGAGAAAAAAACAAGACAAGCAGTAAAAAGCCAAAGGAGCCTCACCTTTTCTGACCGCAGTTTTAGGATTTAGGAATTAGGAACATGAATATAAGTACCTAGTTTTCTGTTTATAAGCATTTTAATCGTTTTTTGTTCAGTTTTCTTGTGTATTATTTTGTAAAGAAATAAATCTTTGGTTTGGAAACCTAAAACGCGAGTTGGAAAGTGAGTCAAGAACCGCATGGATCTACAGTATGAATACTAATGAACTGATGGAGAGAAATGAGTGGGGCTTGCAGAATGTACAGAAATCAACTTTCCAAAAAAATCCTGGATGTGTAATTTTAGATAAAAATTCCGTCATCTTTCATTCAGTTGAATGGAAATAGGCTTTAGGGTTAAAAGCTGTACTGAAACCAGAGACGTTGTGGCTTCACTTTTCAACCCCTGTCGTGCTGTCTATACTTATATACAGTCTATGGTTGTGATCAGTGCGGTCTCAGCAAATCAGAGTGGTGTTGACTGGTTAAAATCAACCTAACAATTTTCCGCACAGATTGCATTTTCAAATAGAAAAATACATACATAAATACCTAAATTCGTTAATTAATTAAATAGATACAAAAATATAATCTACTAAATAATTAATAATAAATAATTATTAATAAATGACGCTTAATCAAATAGTCTATATTCATACTGATTAACAATATTTATAACAATGATGTTGATATATTATAAATAAAAAATGATATGTATTCTTTAATAATGTCAATTTCCTGCACCTGTCACCATAACGTCCAAAAAAAGTTACCTAGTCCGAAGATCAAATGTTTAACTGCATATTGTCCTCCAAGTTGTGGTCATAGTTAAACGTCCAAACAGTTGGGGTTGGATCTTTGCCTGCCGGGAGACGGGCGGCAGTGGTGGGTCTGCGTGACGTCACCCGCCAGCCACTTTTTCATCGACCCGGCAGTGCCAGGCACGTACCCGGCAGTACTAAAAACTGACAGGGGGCTTCCTGACAGTACGCCGGCAGTTTTAAAAACTGTCAGGGGGCTTGCTGACAGTACGCCGGCAGTATTAAAAACTGTCAGGGAGCTTCCTGACAGTACGCCGGCACTACTAAAAACTGTCAGGGGGCTAGCTGACAGTACGCCGGCAGTATTAAAAACTGTCAGAGAGCTTCCTGAAAGTACGCCGGCACTACTAAAAACTGTCAGGGGGCTAGCTGACAGTATGCCGGCAGTTTTAAAAACTGTCAGGTAGCTTCCTGACAGTACGCCGGCACTACTAAAAACTGTCAGGGGGCTTGCTGACAGTATGCCGGCAGTTTTAAAAACTGTCAGGTAGCTTCCTGACAGTATGCCGGCACTACTAAAAACTGTCAGGGGACTAGCTGACAGTACGCCGGCAGTATTAAAAACTGTCAGGGAGCTTCCTGACAGTACGCTGGCACTATTAATAACTGTCAGGGGACTAGCTGACAGTACGCCGGCAGTATTAAAAACTGTCAGGGAGCTTGCTGACAGTAAGCCGGCAGTTTCAAAAACTGTCAGGGAGCCTGCTGACAGTACGCCGGCAGTTTTAAAAACTGTCAGGTAGCTTCCTGAAAGTACGCCGGCACTACTAAAAACTGTCAGGGGGCTTGCTACGCCAGCCACTTTTTCATCGACCCGGCAGTGCCAGGCACGTACCCGGCAGTACTAAAAACTGACAGGGGGCTTCCTGACAGTACGCTGGCAGTTTTAAAAACTGTCAGGGAGCTTCCTGACAGTATGCCGGCACTACTAAAAACTGTCAGGGGGCTAGCTGACAGTACAAAATTTTCACCATTCATTAAAACTTGTTTTTTCCATGAAAAATGACTCAAATGAGTGGGAAAATGCATGGGCATGGTAAATTGGGACAAATTTTGCTCAGAAATGTGAAAAAAAAGCACTTTTCAATTTTTGACCCAAATAAAAAAAAAACGTAGACCCGCGGTATATCATTTTGGTGAAAATTTTGACCATTCATGAAACCTTGTTTTTTCCATGAAAAATGACTCAAATGAGTGGGAAAATGCATGGGCATGGTAAATTGGACCAAATTTTGCTCAGAAATGTGAAAAAAGCACTTTTCAATTTTTGACCCAAATCAGAAAAAAACGTAGACCCGCGGTATGTCATTTTGGTGAAAATTTTGACCATTCATGAAACACTGTTTTTTCCATGAAAAATGACTCAATCGAGTGGGAAAATGCACGGGCATGGTAAATTGGGACAAATTTTGCTCAGAAATGTGACAAAAGGCACTTTTCAATTTTTGACCCAAATCAGTAAAAAACGTAGACCCGCGGTATGTCATTTTGGTGAAAATTTTGACCATTCATGAAACCTTGTTTTTTCCATGAAAAATGACTGAAACGAGTGGGAAAATGCATGGGCATGGTAAATTGGACCAAATTTTGCTCAGAAATGTGAAAAAAGCACTTTTAAATTTTTGACACAAATCAGAAAAAAACGTAGACCCGCGGTATGTCATTTTGGTGAAAATTTTGACCATTCATGAAACCTTGTTTTTTCCATGAAAAATGACTCAAATGAGTGGGAAAATGCATGGGCATGGTAAATTGGACCAAATTTTGCTCAGAAATGTGAAAAAAAAGCACTTTTCAATTTTTGACCCAAATCAGAAAAAAACGTAGACCCGCGGTATGTCATTTTGGTGAAAATTTTGACCATTCATGAAACCTTGTTTTTTCCATGAAAAATGACTCAAACGAGTGGGAAAATGCATGGGCATGGTAAATTGGACCAAATTTTGCTCAGAAATGTGAAAAAAGCACTTTTAAATTTTTGACACAAATCAGAAAAAAACGTAGACCCGCGGTATGTCATTTTGGTGAAAATTTTGACCATTCATGAAACCTTGTTTTTTTCCATGAAAAATGACTCAAATGAGTGGGAAAATGCATGGGCATGGTAAATTGGACCAAATTTTGCTCAGAAATGTGAAAAAAGCACTTTTAAATTTTTGACCCAAATCAGTAAAAAACGTAGACCCGCGGTATGTCATTTTGGTGAAAATTTTGACCATTCATGAAACCTTGTTTTTTCCATGAAAAATGACTCAAACGAGTGGGAAAATGCATGATCATGGAAAATTGGACCAAATTTTGCTCAGAAATGTGAAAAAAGCACTTTTCAATTTTTGACCCACATCAGAAAAAAACGTAGACCCGCGGTATGTCATTTTGGTGAAAATTTTGACCATTCATGAAAACTTGTTTTTTTCATGAAAAATGACTCAAATGAGTGGGAAAATGCATGGGCATGGTAAATTGGACCAAATTTTGCTCAGAAATGTGACAAAAAGCACTTTTCAATTTTTGACCCAAATCAGAAAAAAACGTAGACCCCGCGGTATGTCATTTTGGTGAAAATTTTGACCATTCATGAAACCTTGTTTTTTCCATGAAAAATGACTCAAGTGAGTGGGAAAATGCATGGGCATGGTAAATTGGACCAAATTTTGCTCAGAAATGTGAAAAAAGCACTTTTAAATTTTTGACCCAAATCAGAAAAAAACGTAGACCTTATGTCATTTTGGTGAAAATTTTGACCATTCATGAAACCTTGATTTTTCCATGAAAAATGACTCAAATGAGTGGGAAAATGCATGGGCATGGTAAATTGGGACAAAATTTGCTCAGAAATGTGTCAAAAGGCACTTTTAAATTTTTGACCCAAATCAGAAAAAAACGTAGACCCGCGGTATGTCATTTTGGCAAAAATTTTGACCATTCATGAAAACTTGTTTTTTTCATGAAAAATGACTCAAATGAGTGGGAAAATGCATGGGCATGGTAAATTGGACCAAATTTTGCTCAGAAATGTGAAAAAAGCACTTTTCAATTTTTGACCCAAATCAGAAAAAAACGTAGACCCGCGGTATGTCATTTTGGTGAAAATTTTGACCATTCATGAAACCTTGTTTTTTCCATGAAAAATGACTCAAATGAGTGGGAAAATGCACGGGCATGGTAAATTGGGACAAATTTTGCCCAGAAATGTGAAAAAAAAGCACTTTTCAATTTTTGACCCAAATCAGAAAAAAACGTAGACCCGCGGTATGTCATTTTGGTGAAAATTTTGACCATTCATGAAACCTTGTTTTTTCCATGAAAAATGACTCAAACGAGTGGGAAAATGCATGGGCATGGTAAATTGGACCAAATTTTGCTCAGAAATGTGAAAAAAGCTCTTTTAAATTTTTGACACAAATCAGAAAAAAACGTAGACCCGCGGTATGTCATTTTGGTGAAAATTTTGACCATTCATGAAACCTTGTTTTTTCCATGAAAAATGACTCAAATGAGTGGGAAAATGCATGGGCATGGTAAATTGGACCAAATTTTGCTCAGAAATGTGAAAAAAGCACTTTTCAATTTTTGACCCAAATCAGAAAAAAACGTAGACCCGCGGTATGTCATTTTGGTGAAAATTTTGACCATTCATGAAACCTTGTTTTTTCCATGAAAAATGACTCAAATGAGTGGGAAAATGCATGGGCATGGTAAATTGGACCAAATTTTGCTCAGAAATGTGAAAAAAGCACTTTTCAATTTTTGACCCAAATCAGTAAAAAACGTAGACCCGCGGTATGTCATTTTGGTGAAAATTTTGACCATTCATGAAACCTTGTTTTTTCCATGAAAAATGACTCAAACGAGTGGGAAAATGCATGATCATGGAAAATTGGACCAAATTTTGCTCAGAAATGTGAAAAAAGCACTTTTCAATTTTTGACCCACATCAGAAAAAAACGTAGACCCGCGGTATGTCATTTTGGTGAAAATTTTGACCATTCATGAAAACTTGTTTTTTTCATGAAAAATGACTCAAATGAGTGGGAAAATGCATGGGCATGGTAAATTGGACCAAATTTTGCTCAGAAATGTGACAAAAAGCACTTTTCAATTTTTGACCCAAATCAGAAAAAAACGTAGACCCCGCGGTATGTCATTTTGGTGAAAATTTTGACCATTCATGAAACCTTGTTTTTTCCATGAAAAATGACTCAAATGAGTGGGAAAATGCATGGGCATGGTAAATTGGACCAAATTTTGCTCAGAAATGTGAAAAAAGCACTTTTCAATTTTTGACCCAAATCAGTAAAAAACGTAGACCCGCGGTATGTCATTTTGGTGAAAATTTTGACCATTCATGAAACCTTGTTTTTTCCATGAAAAATGACTCAAACGAGTGGGAAAATGCATGATCATGGAAAATTGGACCAAATTTTGCTCAGAAATGTGAAAAAAGCACTTTTCAATTTTTGACCCACATCAGAAAAAAACGTAGACCCGCGGTATGTCATTTTGGTGAAAATTTTGACCATTCATGAAAACTTGTTTTTTTCATGAAAAATGACTCAAATGAGTGGGAAAATGCATGGGCATGGTAAATTGGACAAAATTTTGCTCAGAAATGTGACAAAAAGCACTTTTCAATTTTTGACCCAAATCAGAAAAAAACGTAGACCCCGCGGTATGTCATTTTGGTGAAAATTTTGACCATTCATGAAACCTTGTTTTTTCCATGAAAAATGACTCAAATGAGTGGGAAAATGCATGGGCATGGTAAATTGGACCAAATTTTGCTCAGAAATGTGAAAAAAGCACTTTTAAATTTTTGACCCAAATCAGAAAAAAACGTAGACCTTATGTCATTTTGGTGAAAATTTTGACCATTCATGAAACCTTGATTTTTCCATGAAAAATGACTCAAATGAGTGGGAAAATGCATGGGCATGGTAAATTGGGACAAATTTTGCTCAGAAATGTGTCAAAAGGCACTTTTAAATTTTTGACCCAAATCAGAAAAAAACGTAGACCCGCGGTATGTCATTTTGGCAAAAATTTTGACCATTCATGAAAACTTGTTTTTTTTCATGAAAAATGACTCAAATGAGTGGGAAAATGCATGGGCATGGTAAATTGGACCAAATTTTGCTCAGAAATGTGAAAAAAGCACTTTTCAATTTTTGACCCAAATCAGAAAAAAACGTAGACCCGCGGTATGTCATTTTGGTGAAAATTTTGACCATTCATGAAACCTTGTTTTTTCCATGAAAAATGACTCAAATGAGTGGGAAAATGCACGGGCATGGTAAATTGGGACAAATTTTGCTCAGAAATGTGAAAAAAAAGCACTTTTCAATTTTTGACCCAAATCAGAAAAAAACGTAGACCCCGCGGTATGTCATTTTGGTGAAAATTTTGACCATTCATGAAACCTTGTTTTTTCCATGAAAAATGACTCAAACGAGTGGGAAAATGCATGGGCATGGTAAATTGGACCAAATTTTGCTCAGAAATGTGAAAAAAGCTCTTTTAAATTTTTGACACAAATCAGAAAAAAACGTAGACCCGCGGTATGTCATTTTGGTGAAAATTTTGACCATTCATGAAACCTTGTTTTTTCCATGAAAAATGACTCAAATGAGTGGGAAAATGCATGGGCATGGTAAATTGGACCAAATTTTGCTCAGAAATGTGAAAAAAGCACTTTTCAATTTTTGACCCAAATCAGAAAAAAACGTAGACCCGCGGTATGTCATTTTGGTGAAAATTTTGACCATTCATGAAACCTTGTTTTTTCCATGAAAAATGACTCAAATGAGTGGGAAAATGCATGGGCATGGTAAATTGGACCAAATTTTGCTCAGAAATGTGAAAAAAGCACTTTTCAATTTTTGACCCAAATCAGTAAAAAACGTAGACCCGCGGTATGTCATTTTGGTGAAAATTTTGACCATTCATGAAACCTTGTTTTTTCCATGAAAAATGACTCAAACGAGTGGGAAAATGCATGATCATGGAAAATTGGACCAAATTTTGCTCAGAAATGTGAAAAAAGCACTTTTCAATTTTTGACCCACATCAGAAAAAAACGTAGACCCGCGGTATGTCATTTTGGTGAAAATTTTGACCATTCATGAAAACTTGTTTTTTTCATGAAAAATGACTCAAATGAGTGGGAAAATGCATGGGCATGGTAAATTGGACCAAATTTTGCTCAGAAATGTGACAAAAAGCACTTTTCAATTTTTGACCCAAATCAGAAAAAAACGTAGACCCCGCGGTATGTCATTTTGGTGAAAATTTTGACCATTCATGAAACCTTGTTTTTTCCATGAAAAATGACTCAAATGAGTGGGAAAATTCATGGGCATGGTAAATTGGACCAAATTTTGCTCAGAAATGTGAAAAAAGCACTTTTAAATTTTTGACCCAAATCAGAAAAAAACGTAGACCCGCGGTATGTCATTTTGGTGAAAATTTTGACCATTCATGAAACCTTGTTTTTTCCATGAAAAATGACTCAAACGAGTGGGAAAATGCATGGGCATGGTAAATTGCACCAAATTTTGCTCAGAAATGTGAAAAAAGCTCTTTTAAATTTTTGACACAAATCAGAAAAAAACGTAGACCCGCGGTATGTCATTTTGGTGAAAATTTTGACCATTCATGAAACCTTGTTTTTTCCATGAAAAATGACTCAAATGAGTGGGAAAATGCATGGGCATGGTAAATTGGACCAAATTTTGCTCAGAAATGTGAAAAAAGCACTTTTCAATTTTTGACCCAAATCAGTAAAAAACGTAGACCCGCGGTATGTCATTTTGGTGAAAATTTTTACCATTCATGAAACCTTGTTTTTTCCATGAAAAATGACTCAAATGAGTGGGAAAATGCATGGGCATGGTAAATTGGACCAAATTTTGCTCAGAAATGTGAAAAAAGCACTTTTCAATTTTTGACCCAAATCAGAAAAAAACGTAGACCCGCGGTATGTCATTTTGGTGAAAATTTTGACCATTCATGAAACCTTGTTTTTTCCATGAAAAATGACTCAAACGAGCGGGAAAATGCATGGGCATGGTAAATTGGACCAAATTTTGCTCAGAAATGTGAAAAAAGTTCTTTTAAATTTTTGACACAAATCAGAAAAAAACGTAGACCCGCGGTATGTCATTTTGGTGAAAATTTTGACCATTCATGAAACCTTGTTTTTTCCATGAAAAATGACTCAAATGAGTGGGAAAATGCATGGGCATGGTAAATTGGACCAAATTTTGCTCAGAAATGTGAAAAAAGCACTTTTCAATTTTTGACCCAAATCAGTAAAAAACGTAGACCCGCGGTATGTCATTTTGGTGAAAATTTTGACCATTCATGAAACCTTGTTTTTTCCATGAAAAATGACTCAAACGAGTGGGAAAATGCATGATCATGGAAAATTGGACCAAATTTTGCTCAGAAATGTGAAAAAAGCACTTTTCAATTTTTGACCCACATCAGAAAAAAACGTAGACCCGCGGTATGTCATTTTGGTGAAAATTTTGACCATTCATGAAAACTTGTTTTTTTCATGAAAAATGACTCAAATGAGTGGGAAAATGCATGGGCATGGTAAATTGGACCAAATTTTGCTCAGAAATGTGACAAAAAGCACTTTTCAATTTTTGACCCAAATCAGAAAAAAACGTAGACCCCGCTGTATGTCATTTTGGTGAAAATTTTGACCATTCATGAAACCTTGTTTTTTCCATGAAAAATGACTCAAATGAGTGGGAAAATTCATGGGCATGGTAAATTGGACCAAATTTTGCTCAGAAATGTGAAAAAAGCACTTTTCAATTTTTGACCCAAATCAGAAAAAAACGTAGACCCGCGGTATGTCATTTTGGTGAAAATTTTGACCATTCATGAAACCTTGTTTTTTCCATGAAAAATGACTCAAATGAGTGGGAAAATGCATGGGCATGGTAAATTGGACCAAATTTTGCTCAGAAATGTGAAAAAAGCACTTTTCAATTTTTGACCCAAATCAGTAAAAAACGTAGACCCGCGGTATGTCATTTTGGTGAAAATTTTGACCATTCATGAAACCTTGTTTTTTCCATGAAAAATGACTCAAACGAGTGGGAAAATGCATGATCATGGAAAATTGGACCAAATTTTGCTCAGAAATGTGAAAAAAGCACTTTTCAATTTTTGACCCACATCAGAAAAAAACGTAGACCCGCGGTATGTCATTTTGGTGAAAATTTTGACCATTCATGAAAACTTGTTTTTTTCATGAAAAATGACTCAAATGAGTGGGAAAATGCATGGGCATGGTAAATTGGACCAAATTTTGCTCAGAAATGTGACAAAAAGCACTTTTCAATTTTTGACCGAAATCAGAAAAAAACGTAGACCCCGCGGTATGTCATTTTGGTGAAAATTTTGACCATTCATGAAACCTTGTTTTTTCCATGAAAAATGACTCAAATGAGTGGGAAAATGCATGGGCATGGTAAATTGGACCAAATTTTGCTCAGAAATGTGAAAAAAGCACTTTTCAATTTTTGACCCAAATCAGTAAAAAACGTAGACCCGCGGTATGTCATTTTGGTGAAAATTTTGACCATTCATGAAACCTTGTTTTTTCCATGAAAAATGACTCAAACGAGTGGGAAAATGCATGATCATGGAAAATTGGACCAAATTTTGCTCAGAAATGTGAAAAAAGCACTTTTCAATTTTTGACCCACATCAGAAAAAAACGTAGACCCGCGGTATGTCATTTTGGTGAAAATTTTGACCATTCATGAAAACTTGTTTTTTTCATGAAAAATGACTCAAATGAGTGGGAAAATGCATGGGCATGGTAAATTGGACAAAATTTTGCTCAGAAATGTGACAAAAAGCACTTTTCAATTTTTGACCCAAATCAGAAAAAAACGTAGACCCCGCGGTATGTCATTTTGGTGAAAATTTTGACCATTCATGAAACCTTGTTTTTTCCATGAAAAATGACTCAAATGAGTGGGAAAATGCATGGGCATGGTAAATTGGACCAAATTTTGCTCAGAAATGTGAAAAAAGCACTTTTAAATTTTTGACCCAAATCAGAAAAAAACGTAGACCTTATGTCATTTTGGTGAAAATTTTGACCATTCATGAAACCTTGATTTTTCCATGAAAAATGACTCAAATGAGTGGGAAAATGCATGGGCATGGTAAATTGGGACAAATTTTGCTCAGAAATGTGTCAAAAGGCACTTTTAAATTTTTGACCCAAATCAGAAAAAAACGTAGACCCGCGGTATGTCATTTTGGCAAAAATTTTGACCATTCATGAAAACTTGTTTTTTTTCATGAAAAATGACTCAAATGAGTGGGAAAATGCATGGGCATGGTAAATTGGACCAAATTTTGCTCAGAAATGTGAAAAAAGCACTTTTCAATTTTTGACCCAAATCAGAAAAAAACGTAGACCCGCGGTATGTCATTTTGGTGAAAATTTTGACCATTCATGAAACCTTGTTTTTTCCATGAAAAATGACTCAAATGAGTGGGAAAATGCACGGGCATGGTAAATTGGGACAAATTTTGCTCAGAAATGTGAAAAAAAAGCACTTTTCAATTTTTGACCCAAATCAGAAAAAAACGTAGACCCCGCGGTATGTCATTTTGGTGAAAATTTTGACCATTCATGAAACCTTGTTTTTTCCATGAAAAATGACTCAAACGAGTGGGAAAATGCATGGGCATGGTAAATTGGACCAAATTTTGCTCAGAAATGTGAAAAAAGCTCTTTTAAATTTTTGACACAAATCAGAAAAAAACGTAGACCCGCGGTATGTCATTTTGGTGAAAATTTTGACCATTCATGAAACCTTGTTTTTTCCATGAAAAATGACTCAAATGAGTGGGAAAATGCATGGGCATGGTAAATTGGACCAAATTTTGCTCAGAAATGTGAAAAAAGCACTTTTCAATTTTTGACCCAAATCAGTAAAAAACGTAGACCCGCGGTATGTCATTTTGGTGAAAATTTTGACCATTCATGAAACCTTGTTTTTTCCATGAAAAATGACTCAAACGAGTGGGAAAATGCATGATCATGGAAAATTGGACCAAATTTTGCTCAGAAATGTGAAAAAAGCACTTTTCAATTTTTGACCCACATCAGAAAAAAACGTAGACCCGCGGTATGTCATTTTGGTGAAAATTTTGACCATTCATGAAAACTTGTTTTTTTCATGAAAAATGACTCAAATGAGTGGGAAAATGCATGGGCATGGTAAATTGGACCAAATTTTGCTCAGAAATGTGACAAAAAGCACTTTTCAATTTTTGACCCAAATCAGAAAAAAACGTAGACCCCGCGGTATGTCATTTTGGTGAAAATTTTGACCATTCATGAAACCTTGTTTTTTCCATGAAAAATGACTCAAATGAGTGGGAAAATTCATGGGCATGGTAAATTGGACCAAATTTTGCTCAGAAATGTGAAAAAAGCACTTTTAAATTTTTGACCCAAATCAGAAAAAAACGTAGACCCGCGGTATGTCATTTTGGTGAAAATTTTGACCATTCATGAAACCTTGTTTTTTCCATGAAAAATGACTCAAACGAGTGGGAAAATGCATGGGCATGGTAAATTGCACCAAATTTTGCTCAGAAATGTGAAAAAAGCTCTTTTAAATTTTTGACACAAATCAGAAAAAAACGTAGACCCGCGGTATGTCATTTTGGTGAAAATTTTGACCATTCATGAAACCTTGTTTTTTCCATGAAAAATGACTCAAATGAGTGGGAAAATGCATGGGCATGGTAAATTGGACCAAATTTTGCTCAGAAATGTGAAAAAAGCACTTTTCAATTTTTGACCCAAATCAGTAAAAAACGTAGACCCGCGGTATGTCATTTTGGTGAAAATTTTGACCATTCATGAAACCTTGTTTTTTCCATGAAAAATGACTCAAATGAGTGGGAAAATGCATGGGCATGGTAAATTGGACCAAATTTTGCTCAGAAATGTGAAAAAAGCACTTTTCAATTTTTGACCCAAATCAGAAAAAAACGTAGACCCGCGGTATGTCATTTTGGGGAAAATTTTGACCATTCATGAAACCTTGTTTTTTCCATGAAAAATGACTCAAACGAGCGGGAAAATGCATGGGCATGGTAAATTGGACCAAATTTTGCTCAGAAATGTGAAAAAAGTTCTTTTAAATTTTTGACACAAATCAGAAAAAAACGTAGACCCGCGGTATGTCATTTTGGTGAAAATTTTGACCATTCATGAAACCTTGTTTTTTCCATGAAAAATGACTCAAATGAGTGGGAAAATGCATGGGCATGGTAAATTGGACCAAATTTTGCTCAGAAATGTGAAAAAAGCACTTTTCAATTTTTGACCCAAATCAGTAAAAAACGTAGACCCGCGGTATGTCATTTTGGTGAAAATTTTGACCATTCATGAAACCTTGTTTTTTCCATGAAAAATGACTCAAACGAGTGGGAAAATGCATGATCATGGAAAATTGGACCAAATTTTGCTCAGAAATGTGAAAAAAGCACTTTTCAATTTTTGACCCACATCAGAAAAAAACGTAGACCCGCGGTATGTCATTTTGGTGAAAATTTTGACCATTCATGAAAACTTGTTTTTTTCATGAAAAATGACTCAAATGAGTGGGAAAATGCATGGGCATGGTAAATTGGACCAAATTTTGCTCAGAAATGTGACAAAAAGCACTTTTCAATTTTTGACCCAAATCAGAAAAAAACGTAGACCCCGCGGTATGTCATTTTGGTGAAAATTTTGACCATTCATGAAACCTTGTTTTTTCCATGAAAAATGACTCAAATGAGTGGGAAAATTCATGGGCATGGTAAATTGGACCAAATTTTGCTCAGAAATGTGAAAAAAGCACTTTTAAATTTTTGACCCAAATCAGAAAAAAACGTAGACCCGCGGTATGTCATTTTGGTGAAAATTTTGACCATTCATGAAACCTTGATTTTTCCATGAAAAATGACTCAAATGAGTGGGAAAATGCATGGGCATGGTAAATTGGGACAAATTTTGCTCAGAAATGTGAAAAAAGCACTTTTAAATTTTTAACACAAATCAGAAAAAAACGTAGACCCGCGGTATGTCATTTTGGTGAAAATTTTGACCATTCATGAAAACTTGTTTTTTTCATGAAAAATGACTCAAATGAGTGGGAAAATGCATGGGCATGGTAAATTGGACCAAATTTTGCTCAGAAATGTGAAAAAAGCACTTTTCAATTTTTGACCCAAATCAGAAAAAAACGTAGACCCGCGGTATGTCATTTTGGTGAAAATTTTGACCATTCATGAAACCTTGTTTTTTCCATGAAAAATGACTCAAATGAGTGGGAAAATGCATGGGCATGGTAAATTGGGACAAATTTAGCTCAGAAATGTGAAAAAAAAGCACTTTTCAATTTTTGACCCAAATCAGAAAAAAACGTAGACCCGCGGTATGTCATTTTGGTGAAAATTTTGACCATTCATGAAACCTTGTTTTTTCCATGAAAAATGACTCAAACGAGTGGGAAAATGCATGGGCATGGTAAATTGGACCAAATTTTGCTCAGAAATGTGAAAAAAGCACTTTTCAATTTTTGACCCAAATCAGTAAAAAACGTAGACCCGCGGTATGTCATTTTGGTGAAAATTTTGACCATTCATGAAACCTTGTTTTTTCCATGAAAAATGACTCAAACGAGTGGGAAAATGCATGATCATGGAAAATTGGACCAAATTTTGCTCAGAAATGTGAAAAAAGCACTTTTCAATTTTTGACCCACATCAGAAAAAAACGTAGACCCGCGGTATGTCATTTTGGTGAAAATTTTGACCATTCATGAAAACTTGTTTTTTTCATGAAAAATGACTCAAATGAGTGGGAAAATGCATGGGCATGGTAAATTGGACCAAATTTTGCTCAGAAATGTGAAAAAAGCACTTTTAAATTTTTGACCCAAATCAGAAAAAAACGTAGACCCGCGGTATGTCATTTTGGTGAAAATTTTGACCATTCATGAAACCTTGATTTTTCCATGAAAAATGACTCAAATGAGTGGGAAAATGCATGGGCATGGTAAATTGGGACAAATTTTGCTCAGAAATGTGAAAAAAGCACTTTTAAATTTTTAACACAAATCAGAAAAAAACGTAGACCCGCGGTATGTCATTTTGGTGAAAATTTTGACCATTCATGAAACCTTGTTTTTTCCATGAAAAATGACTCAAATGAGTGGGAAAATGCATGGGCATGGTAAATTGGACCAAATTTTGCTCAGAAATGTGAAAAAAGCACTTTTCAATTTTTGACCCAAATCAGAAAAAAACGTAGACCCGCGGTATGTCATTTTGGTGAAAATTTTGACCATTCATGAAACCTTGTTTTTTCCATGAAAAATGACTCAAATGAGTGGGAAAATGCATGGGCATGGTAAATTGGGACAAATTTTGCTCAGAAATGTGAAAAAAAAAGCACTTTTCAATTTTTGACCCAAATCAGAAAAAAACGTAGACCCGCGGTATGTCATTTTGGTGAAAATTTTGACCATTCATGAAACCTTGTTTTTTCCATGAAAAATGACTCAAATGAGTGGGAAAATGCATGGGCATGGTAAATTGGACCAAATTTTGCTCAGAAATGTGAAAAAAGCACTTTTCAATTTTTGACCCAAATCAGAAAAAAACGTAGACCCGCGGTATGTCATTTTGGTGAAAATTTTGACCATTCATGAAACCTTGTTTTTTCCATGAAAAATGACTCAAATGAGTGGGAAAATGCATGGGCATGGTAAATTGGACCAAATTTTGCTCAGAAATGTGAAAAAAGCACTTTTCAATTTTTGACCCAAATCAGAAAAAAACGTAGACCCGCGGTATGTCATTTTGGTGAAAATTTTGACCATTCATGAAACCTTGTTTTTTCCATGAAAAATGACTCAAACGAGTGGGAAAATGCATGGGCATGGTAAATTGGACGAAATTTTGCTCAGAAATGTGAAAAAAGCTCTTTTAAATTTTTGACACAAATCAGAAAAAAACGTAGACCCGCGGTATGTCATTTTGGTGAAAATTTTGACCATTCATGAAACCTTGTTTTTTCCATGAAAAATGACTCAAATGAGTGGGAAAATGCATGGGCATGGTAAATTGGACCAAATTTTGCTCAGAAATGTGAAAAAAGCACTTTTCAATTTTTGACCCAAATCAGAAAAAAACGTAGACCCGCGGTATGTCATTTTGGTGAAAATTTTGACCATTCATGAAACCTTGTTTTTTCCATGAAAAATGACTCAAATGAGTGGGAAAATGCATGGGCATGGTAAATTGGGACAAATTTTGCTCAGAAATGTGAAAAAAAGCACTTTTCAATTTTTGACCCAAATCAGAAAAAAACGTAGACCCGCGGTATGTCATTTTGGTGAAAATTTTGACCATTCATGAAACCTTGTTTTTTCCATGAAAAATGACTCAAACGAGTGGGAAAATGCATGGGCATGGTAAATTGGACCAAATTTTGCTCAGAAATGTGAAAAAAGCACTTTTCAATTTTTGACCCAAATCAGTAAAAAACGTAGACCCGCGGTATGTCATTTTGGTGAAAATTTTGACCATTCATGAAACCTTGTTTTTTCCATGAAAAATGACTCAAACGAGTGGGAAAATGCATGATCATGGAAAATTGGACCAAATTTTGCTCAGAAATGTGAAAAAAGCACTTTTCAATTTTTGACCCACATCAGAAAAAAACGTAGACCCGCGGTATGTCATTTTGGTGAAAATTTTGACCATTCATGAAAACTTGTTTTTTTCATGAAAAATGACTCAAATGAGTGGGAAAATGCATGGGCATGGTAAATTGGACCAAATTTTGCTCAGAAATGTGACAAAAAGCACTTTTCAATTTTTGACCCAAATCAGAAAAAAACGTAGACCCCGCGGTATGTCATTTTGGTGAAAATTTTGACCATTCATGAAAACTTGTTTTTTTCATGAAAAATGACTCAAATGAGTGGGAAAATGCATGGGCATGGTAAATTGGACCAAATTTTGCTCAGAAATGTGAAAAAAGCACTTTTCAATTTTTGACCCAAATCAGAAAAAAACGTAGACCCGCGGTATGTCATTTTGGTGAAAATTTTGACCATTCATGAAACCTTGTTTTTTCCATGAAAAATGACTCAAATGAGTGGGAAAATGCATGGGCATGGTAAATTGGACCAAATTTTACTCAGAAATGTGAAAAAAGCTCTTTTAAATTTTTGACACAAATCAGAAAAAAACGTAGACCCGCGGTATGTCATTTTGGTGAAAATTTTGACCATTCATGAAACCTTGTTTTTTCCATGAAAAATGACTCAAATGAGTGGGAAAATGCATGGGCATGGTAAATTGGACCAAATTTTGCTCAGAAATGTGAAAAAAGCACTTTTCAATTTTTGACCCAAATCAGAAAAAAACGTAGACCCGCGGTATGTCATTTTGGTGAAAATTTTGACCATTCATGAAACCTTGTTTTTTCCATGAAAAATGACTCAAATGAGTGGGAAAATGCATGGGCATGGTAAATTGGGACAAATTTTGCTCAGAAATGTGAAAAAAAAGCACTTTTCAATTTTTGACCCAAATCAGAAAAAAACGTAGACCCGCGGTATGTCATTTTGGTGAAAATTTTGAACATTCATGAAACCTTGTTTTTTCCATGAAAAATGACTCAAACGAGTGGGAAAATGCATGGGCATGGTAAATTGGACCAAATTTTGCTCAGAAATGTGAAAAAAGCACTTTTCAATTTTTGACCCAAATCAGTAAAAAACGTAGACCCGCGGTATGTCATTTTGGTGAAAATTTTGACCATTCATGAAACCTTGTTTTTTCCATGAAAAATGACTCAAACGAGTGGGAAAATGCATGATCATGGAAAATTGGACCAAATTTTGCTCAGAAATGTGAAAAAAGCACTTTTCAATTTTTGACCCACATCAGAAAAAAACGTAGACCCGCGGTATGTCATTTTGGTGAAAATTTTGACCATTCATGAAAACTTGTTTTTTTCATGAAAAATGACTCAAATGAGTGGGAAAATGCATGGGCATGGTAAATTGGACCAAATTTTGCTCAGAAATGTGACAAAAAGCACTTTTCAATTTTTGACCCAAATCAGAAAAAAACGTAGACCCCGCGGTATGTCATTTTGGTGAAAATTTTGACCATTCATGAAAACTTGTTTTTTTCATGAAAAATGACTCAAATGAGTGGGAAAATGCATGGGCATGGTAAATTGGACCAAATTTTGCTCAGAAATGTGAAAAAAGCACTTTTCAATTTTTGACCCAAATCAGAAAAAAACGTAGACCCGCGGTATGTCATTTTGGTGAAAATTTTGACCATTCATGAAACCTTGTTTTTTCCATGAAAAATGACTCAAATGAGTGGGAAAATGCATGGGCATGGTAAATTGGACCAAATTTTACTCAGAAATGTGAAAAAAGCTCTTTTAAATTTTTGACACAAATCAGAAAAAAACGTAGACCCGCGGTATGTCATTTTGGTGAAAATTTTGACCATTCATGAAACCTTGTTTTTTCCATGAAAAATGACTCAAATGAGTGGGAAAATGCATGGGCATGGTAAATTGGACCAAATTTTGCTCAGAAATGTGAAAAAAGCACTTTTCAATTTTTGACCCAAATCAGAAAAAAACGTAGACCCGCGGTATGTCATTTTGGTGAAAATTTTGACCATTCATGAAACCTTGTTTTTTCCATGAAAAATGACTCAAATGAGTGGGAAAATGCATGGGCATGGTAAATTGGGACAAATTTTGCTCAGAAATGTGAAAAAAAAGCACTTTTCAATTTTTGACCCAAATCAGAAAAAAACGTAGACCCGCGGTATGTCATTTTGGTGAAAATTTTGAACATTCATGAAACCTTGTTTTTTCCATGAAAAATGACTCAAACGAGTGGGAAAATGCATGGGCATGGTAAATTGGACCAAATTTTACTCAGAAATGTGAAAAAAGCTCTTTTAAATTTTTGACACAAATCAGAAAAAAACGTAGACCCGCGGTATGTCATTTTGGTGAAAATTTTGACCATTCATGAAACCTTGTTTTTTCCATGAAAAATGACTCAAATGAGTGGGAAAATGCATGGGCATGGTAAATTGGACCAAATTTTGCTCAGAAATGTGAAAAAAGCACTTTTCAATTTTTGACCCAAATCAGAAAAAAACGTAGACCCGCGGTATGTCATTTTGGTGAAAATTTTGACCATTCATGAAACCTTGTTTTTTCCATGAAAAATGACTCAAATGAGTGGGAAAATGCATGGGCATGGTAAATTGGACCAAATTTTGCTCAGAAATGTGAAAAAAGCACTTTTCAATTTTTGACCCAAATCAGAAAAAAACGTAGACCCGCGGTATGTCATTTTGGTGAAAATTTTGACCATTCATGAAACCTTGTTTTTTCCATGAAAAATGACTCAAACGAGTGGGAAAATGCATGGGCATGGTAAATTGGACGAAATTTTGCTCAGAAATGTGAAAAAAGCTCTTTTAAATTTTTGACACAAATCAGAAAAAAACGTAGACCCGCGGTATGTCATTTTGGTGAAAATTTTGACCATTCATGAAACCTTGTTTTTTCCATGAAAAATGACTCAAATGAGTGGGAAAATGCATGGGCATGGTAAATTGGACCAAATTTTGCTCAGAAATGTGAAAAAAGCACTTTTCAATTTTTGACCCAAATCAGAAAAAAACGTAGACCCGCGGTATGTCATTTTGGTGAAAATTTTGACCATTCATGAAACCTTGTTTTTTCCATGAAAAATGACTCAAATGAGTGGGAAAATGCATGGGCATGGTAAATTGGGACAAATTTTGCTCAGAAATGTGAAAAAAAGCACTTTTCAATTTTTGACCCAAATCAGAAAAAAACGTAGACCCGCGGTATGTCATTTTGGTGAAAATTTTGACCATTCATGAAACCTTGTTTTTTCCATGAAAAATGACTCAAACGAGTGGGAAAATGCATGGGCATGGTAAATTGGACCAAATTTTGCTCAGAAATGTGAAAAAAGCACTTTTCAATTTTTGACCCAAATCAGTAAAAAACGTAGACCCGCGGTATGTCATTTTGGTGAAAATTTTGACCATTCATGAAACCTTGTTTTTTCCATGAAAAATGACTCAAACGAGTGGGAAAATGCATGATCATGGAAAATTGGACCAAATTTTGCTCAGAAATGTGAAAAAAGCACTTTTCAATTTTTGACCCACATCAGAAAAAAACGTAGACCCGCGGTATGTCATTTTGGTGAAAATTTTGACCATTCATGAAAACTTGTTTTTTTCATGAAAAATGACTCAAATGAGTGGGAAAATGCATGGGCATGGTAAATTGGACCAAATTTTGCTCAGAAATGTGACAAAAAGCACTTTTCAATTTTTGACCCAAATCAGAAAAAAACGTAGACCCCGCGGTATGTCATTTTGGTGAAAATTTTGACCATTCATGAAACCTTGTTTTTTCCATGAAAAATGACTCAAATGAGTGGGAAAATTCATGGGCATGGTAAATTGGACCAAATTTTGCTCAGAAATGTGAAAAAAGCACTTTTAAATTTTTGACCCAAATCAGAAAAAAACGTAGACCCGCGGTATGTCATTTTGGTGAAAATTTTGACCATTCATGAAACCTTGATTTTTCCATGAAAAATGACTCAAATGAGTGGGAAAATGCATGGGCATGGTAAATTGGGACAAATTTTGCTCAGAAATGTGAAAAAAGCACTTTTAAATTTTTAACACAAATCAGAAAAAAACGTAGACCCGCGGTATGTCATTTTGGCAAAAATTTTGACCATTCATGAAAACTTGTTTTTTTCATGAAAAATGACTCAAATGAGTGGGAAAATGCATGGGCATGGTAAATTGGACCAAATTTTGCTCAGAAATGTGAAAAAAGCACTTTTCAATTTTTGACCCAAATCAGAAAAAAACGTAGACCCGCGGTATGTCATTTTGGTGAAAATTTTGACCATTCATTAAACCTTGTTTTTTCCATGAAAAATGACTCAAATGAGTGGGAAAATGCATGGGCATGGTAAATTGGGACAAATTTTGCTCAGAAATGTGAAAAAAAAGCACTTTTCAATTTTTGACCCAAATCAGAAAAAAACGTAGACCCGCGGTATGTCATTTTGGTGAAAATTTTGAACATTCATGAAACCTTGTTTTTTCCATGAAAAATGACTCAAACGAGTGGGAAAATGCATGGGCATGGTAAATTGGACCAAATTTTACTCAGAAATGTGAAAAAAGCTCTTTTAAATTTTTGACACAAATCAGAAAAAAACGTAGACCCGCGGTATGTCATTTTGGTGAAAATTTTGACCATTCATGAAACCTTGTTTTTTCCATGAAAAATGACTCAAATGAGTGGGAAAATGCATGGGCATGGTAAATTGGACCAAATTTTGCTCAGAAATGTGAAAAAAGCACTTTTCAATTTTTGACCCAAATCAGAAAAAAACGTAGACCCGCGGTATGTCATTTTGGTGAAAATTTTGACCATTCATGAAACCTTGTTTTTTCCATGAAAAATGACTCAAATGAGTGGGAAAATGCATGGGCATGGTAAATTGGACCAAATTTTGCTCAGAAATGTGAAAAAAGCACTTTTCAATTTTTGACCCAAATCAGAAAAAAACGTAGACCCGCGGTATGTCATTTTGGTGAAAATTTTGACCATTCATGAAACCTTGTTTTTTCCATGAAAAATGACTCAAACGAGTGGGAAAATGCATGGGCATGGTAAATTGGACGAAATTTTGCTCAGAAATGTGAAAAAAAGCTCTTTTAAATTTTTGACACAAATCAGAAAAAAACGTAGACCCGCGGTATGTCATTTTGGTGAAAATTTTGACCATTCATGAAACCTTGTTTTTTCCATGAAAAATGACTCAAATGAGTGGGAAAATGCATGGGCATGGTAAATTGGACCAAATTTTGCTCAGAAATGTGAAAAAAGCACTTTTCAATTTTTGACCCAAATCAGAAAAAAACGTAGACCCGCGGTATGTCATTTTGGTGAAAATTTTGACCATTCATGAAACCTTGTTTTTTCCATGAAAAATGACTCAAATGAGTGGGAAAATGCATTGGCATGGTAAATTGGGACAAATTTTGCTCAGAATTGTGAAAAAAGGCACTTTTCAATTTTTGACCCAAATCAGAAAAAAACGTAGACCCGCGATATGTCATTTTGGTGAAAATTTTGACCATTCATGAAACCTTGTTTTTTCCATGAAAAATGACTGAAATGAGTGGGAAAATTCATGGGCATGGTAAATTGGACCAAATTTTGCTCAGAAATGTGAAAAAAGCACTTTTAAATTTTTGACCCAAATCAGAAAAAAACGTAGACCCGCGGTATGTCATTTTGGTGAAAATTTTTACCATTCATGAAACCTTGATTTTTCCATGAAAAATGACTCAAATGAGTGGGAAAATGCATGGGTATGGTAAATTGGGACAAATTTTGCTCAGAAATGTGAAAAAAGCACTTTTAAATTTTTAACACAAATCAGAAAAAAACGTAGACCCGCGGTATGTCATTTTGGCAAAAATTTTGACCATTCATGAAAACTTGTTTTTTTCATGAAAAATGACTCAAATGAGTGGGAAAATGCATGGGCATGGTAAATTGGACCAAATTTTGCTCAGAAATGTGAAAAAAGCACTTTTCAATTTTTGACCCAAATCAGAAAAAAACGTAGACCCGCGGTATGTCACTTTGGTGAAAATTTTGACCATTCATGAAACCTTGTTTTTTCCATGAAAAATGACTCAAATGAGTGGGAAAATGCATGGGCATGGTAAATTGGGACAAATTTTGCTCAGAAATGTGAAAAAAAAGCACTTTTCAATTTTTGACCCAAATCAGAAAAAAACGTAGACCCGCGGTATGTCATTTTGGTGAAAATTTTGACCATTCATGAAACCTTGTTTTTTCCATGAAAAATGACTCAAACGAGTGGGAAAATGCATGGGCATGGTAAATTGGACCAAATTTTGCTCAGAAATGTGAAAAAAGCTCTTTTAAATTTTTGACACAAATCAGAAAAAAACGTAGACCCGCGGTATGTCATTTTGGTGAAAATTTTGACCATTCATGAAACCTTGTTTTTTCCATGAAAAATGACTCAAATGAGTGGGAAAATGCATGGGCATGGTAAATTGGACCAAATTTTGCTCAGAAATGTGAAAAAAGCACTTTTCAATTTTTGACCCAAATCAGAAAAAAACGTAGACCCGCGGTATGTCATTTTGGTGAAAATTTTGACCATTCATGAAACCTTGTTTTTTCCATGAAAAATGACTCAAATGAGTGGGAAAATGCATGGGCATGGTAAATTGGGACAAATTTTGCTCAGAAATGTGAAAAAAAAGCACTTTTCAATTTTTGACCCAAATCAGAAAAAAACGTAGACCCGCGGTATGTCATTTTGGTGAAAATTTTGACCATTCATGAAACCTTGTTTTTTCCATGAAAAATGACTCAAACGAGTGGGAAAATGCATGGGCATGGTAAATTGGACCAAATTTTGCTCAGAAATGTGAAAAAAACTCTTTTAAATTTTTGACACAAATCAGAAAAAAACGTAGACCCGCGGTATGTCATTTTGGTGAAAATTTTGACCATTCATGAAACCTTGTTTTTTCCATGAAAAATGACTCAAATGAGTGGGAAAATGCATGGGCATGGTAAATTGGACCAAATTTTGCTCAGAAATGTGAAAAAAGCACTTTTCAATTTTTGACCCAAATCAGTAAAAAACGTAGACCCGCGGTATGTCATTTTGGTGAAAATTTTGACCATTCATGAAACCTTGTTTTTTCCATGAAAAATGACTCAAATGAGTGGGAAAATGCATGGGCATGGTAAATTGGACCAAATTTTGCTCAGAAATGTGAAAAAAGCACTTTTCAATTTTTGACCCAAATCAGAAAAAAACGTAGACCCGCGGTATGTCATTTTGGTGAAAATTTTGACCATTCATGAAACCTTGTTTTTTCCATGAAAAATGACTCAAACGAGTGGGAAAATGCATGGGCATGGTAAATTGGACCAAATTTTGCTCAGAAATGTGAAAAAAGCTCTTTTAAATTTTTGACACAAATCAGAAAAAAACGTAGACCCGCGGTATGTCATTTTGGTGAAAATTTTGACCATTCATGAAACCTTGTTTTTTCCATGAAAAATGACTCAAATGAGTGGGAAAATGCATGGGCATGGTAAATTGGACCAAATTTTGCTCAGAAATGTGAAAAAAGCACTTTTCAATTTTTGACCCAAATCAGTAAAAAACGTAGACCCGCGGTATGTCATTTTGGTGAAAATTTTGACCATTCATGAAACCTTGTTTTTTCCATGAAAAATGACTCAAATGAGTGGGAAAATGCATGGGCATGGTAAATTGGACCAAATTTTGCTCAGAAATGTGAAAAAAGCACTTTTCAATTTTTGACCCAAATCAGAAAAAAACGTAGACCCGCGGTATGTCATTTTGGTGAAAATTTTGACCATTCATGAAACCTTGTTTTTTCCATGAAAAATGACTCAAACGAGTGGGAAAATGCATGGGCATGGTAAATTGGACCAAATTTTGCTCAGAAATGTGAAAAAAGCTCTTTTAAATTTTTGACACAAATCAGAAAAAAACGTAGACCCGCGGTATGTCATTTTGGTGAAAATTTTGACCATTCATGAAACCTTGTTTTTTCCATGAAAAATGACTCAAATGAGTGGGAAAATGCATGGGCATGGTAAATTGGACCAAATTTTGCTCAGAAATGTGAAAAAAGCACTTTTCAATTTTTGACCCAAATCAGTAAAAAACGTAGACCCGCGGTATGTCATTTTGGTGAAAATTTTGACCATTCATGAAACCTTGTTTTTTCCATGAAAAATGACTCAAATGAGTGGGAAAATGCATGGGCATGGTAAATTGGACCAAATTTTGCTCAGAAATGTGAAAAAAGCACTTTTCAATTTTTGACCCAAATCAGTAAAAAACGTAGACCCGCGGTATGTCATTTTGGTGAAAATTTTGACCATTCATGAAACCTTGTTTTTTCCATGAAAAATGACTCAAACGAGTGGGAAAATGCATGGGCATGGTAAATTGGACCAAATTTTGCTCAGAAATGTGAAAAAAGCTCTTTTAAATTTTTGACACAAATCAGAAAAAAACGTAGACCCGCGGTATGTCATTTTGGTGAAAATTTTGACCATTCATGAAACCTTGTTTTTTCCATGAAAAATGACTCAAATGAGTGGGAAAATGCATGGGCATGGTAAATTGGACCAAATTTTGCTCAGAAATGTGAAAAAAGCACTTTTCAATTTTTGACCCAAATCAGTAAAAAACGTAGACCCGCGGTATGTCATTTTGGTGAAAATTTTGACCATTCATGAAACCTTGTTTTTTCCATGAAAAATGACTCAAATGAGTGGGAAAATGCATGGGCATGGTAAATTGGACCAAATTTTGCTCAGAAATGTGAAAAAAGCACTTTTCAATTTTTGACCCAAATCAGAAAAAAACGTAGACCCGCGGTATGTCATTTTGGTGAAAATTTTGACCATTCATGAAACCTTGTTTTTTCCATGAAAAATGACTCAAACGAGTGGGAAAATGCATGGGCATGGTAAATTGGACCAAATTTTGCTCAGAAATGTGAAAAAAGCTCTTTTAAATTTTTGACACAAATCAGAAAAAAACGTAGACCCGCGGTATGTCATTTTGGTGAAAATTTTGACCATTCATGAAACCTTGTTTTTTCCATGAAAAATGACTCAAATGAGTGGGAAAATGCATGGGCATGGTAAATTGGACCAAATTTTGCTCAGAAATGTGAAAAAAGCACTTTTCAATTTTTGACCCAAATCAGTAAAAAACGTAGACCCGCGGTATGTCATTTTGGTGAAAATTTTGACCATTCATGAAACCTTGTTTTTTCCATGAAAAATGACTCAAACGAGTGGGAAAATGCATGATCATGGAAAATTGGACCAAATTTTGCTCAGAAATGTGAAAAAAGCACTTTTCAATTTTTGACCCACATCAGAAAAAAACGTAGACCCGCGGTATGTCATTTTGGTGAAAATTTTGACCATTCATGAAAACTTGTTTTTTTCATGAAAAATGACTCAAATGAGTGGGAAAATGCATGGGCATGGTAAATTGGGACAAATTTTGCTCAGAAATGTGAAAAAAGCACTTTTAAATTTTTAACACAAATCAGAAAAAAACGTAGACCCGCGGTATGTCATTTTGGCAAAAATTTTGACCATTCATGAAAACTTGTTTTTTTCATGAAAAATGACTCAAATGAGTGGGAAAATGCATGGGCATGGTAAATTGGACCAAATTTTGCTCAGAAATGTGAAAAAAGCACTTTTCAATTTTTGACCCAAATCAGAAAAAAACGTAGACCCGCGGTATGTCATTTTGGTGAACATTTTGACCATTCATGAAACCTTGTTTTTTCCATGAAAAATGACTCAAATGAGTGGGAAAATGCATGGGCATGGTAAATTGGACCAAATTTTGCTCAGAAATGTGAAAAAAGCACTTTTCAATTTTTGACCCAAATCAGAAAAAAACGTAGACCCGCGGTATGTCATTTTGGTGAAAATTTTGACCATTCATGAAACCTTGTTTTTTCCATGAAAAATGACTCAAATGAGTGGGAAAATGCACGGGCATGGTAAATTGGGACAAATTTTGCTCAGAAATGTGACAAAAGGCACTTTTCAATTTTTGACCCAAATCAGTAAAAAACGTAGACCCGCGGTATGTCATTTTGGTGAAAATTTTGACCATTCATGAAACATTGTTTTTTCCATGAAAAATGACTTAAACGACTGGGAAAATGCACGGGCATGGTAAATTGGGACAAATTTTGCTCAGAAATGTGAAAAAAAAGCACTTTTCAATTTTTGACCCAAATCAGAAAAAAACGTAGACCCGCGGTATGTCATTTTGGTGAAAATTTTGACCATTCATGAAACCTTGTTTTTTCCATGAAAAATGACTCAAACGAGTGGGAAAATGCATGGGCATGGTAAATTGGACCAAATTTTGCTCAGAAATGTGAAAAAAGCACTTTTAAATTTTTGACACAAATCAGAAAAAAACGTAGACCCGCGGTATGTCATTTTGGTGAAAATTTTGACCATTCATGAAACCTTGATTTTTCCATGAAAAATGACTCAAATGAGTGGGAAAATGCATGGGCATGGTAAATTGGGACAAATTTTGCTCAGAAATGTGAAAAAAGCACTTTTAAATTTTTAACACAAATCAGAAAAAAACGTAGACCCGCGGTATGTCATTTTGGCAAAAATTTTGACCATTCATGAAAACTTGTTTTTTTCATGAAAAATGACTCAAATGAGTGGGAAAATGCATGGGCATGGTAAATTGGACCAAATTTTGCTCAGAAATGTGAAAAAGGCACTTTTCAATTTTTGACCCAAATCAGAAAAAAACGTACACCCGCGGTATGTCATTTTGGTGAAAATTTTGACCATTCATGAAACCTTGTTTTTTCCATGAAAAATGACTCAAATGTGTGGGAAAATGCATGGGCATGGTAAATTGGGACAAATTTTGCTCAGAAATGTGAAAAAAAAGCACTTTTCAATTTTTGACCCAAATCAGAAAAAAACGTAGACCCGCGGTATGTCATTTTGGTGAAAATTTTGACCATTCATGAAACCTTGTTTTTTCCATGAAAAATGACTCAAACGAGTGGGAAAATGCATGGGCATGGTAAATTGGACCAAATTTTGCTCAGAAATGTGAAAAAAGCACTTTTCAATTTTTGACCCAAATCAGTAAAAAACGTAGACCCCGCGGTATGTCATTTTGGTGAAAATTTTGACCATTCATGAAACCTTGTTTTTTCCATGAAAAATGACTCAAACGAGTGGGAAAATGCATGATCATGGAAAATTGGACCAAATTTTGCTCAGAAATGTGAAAAAAGCACTTTTCAATTTTTGACCCACATCAGAAAAAAACGTAGACCCGCGGTATGTCATTTTGGTGAAAATTTTGACCATTCATGAAAACTTGTTTTTTTCATGAAAAATGACTCAAATGAGTGGGAAAATGCATGGGCATGGTAAATTGGACCAAATTTTGCTCAGAAATGTGACAAAAAGCACTTTTCAATTTTTGACCCAAATCAGAAAAAAACGTAGACCCCGCGGTATGTCATTTTGGTGAAAATTTTGACCATTCATGAAACCTTGTTTTTTCCATGAAAAATGACTCAAATGAGTGGGAAAATTCATGGGCATGGTAAATTGGACCAAATTTTGCTCAGAAATGTGAAAAAAGCACTTTTAAATTTTTGACCCAAATCAGAAAAAAACGTAGACCCGCGGTATGTCATTTTGGTGAAAATTTTGACCATTCATGAAACCTTGTTTTTTCCATGAAAAATGACTCAAATGAGTGGGAAAATGCATTGGCATGGTAAATTGGGACAAATTTTGCTCAGAAATGTGAAAAAAGGCACTTTTCAATTTTTGACCCAAATCAGAAAAAAACGTAGACCCGCGGTATGTCATTTTGGTGAAAATTTTGACCATTCATGAAACCTTGTTTTTTCCATGAAAAATGACTGAAATGAGTGGGGAAATGCATGGGCATGGTAAATTGGGACAAATTTTGCTCAGAAAATGTGTCAAAAGGCACTTTTCAATTTTTGACCCAAATCAGAAAAAAACGTAGACCCGCGGTATGTCATTTTGGTGAAAATTTTGACCATTCATGAAAACTTGTTTTTTTCATGAAAAATGACTCAAATGAGTGGGAAAATGCATGGGCATGGTAAATTGGACCAAATTTTGCTCAGAAATGTGACAAAAAGCACTTTTCAATTTTTGACCCAAATCAGAAAAAAACGTAGACCCCGCGGTATGTCATTTTGGTGAAAATTTTGACCATTCATGAAACCTTGTTTTTTCCATGAAAAATGACTCAAACGAGTGGGAAAATGCATGGGCATGGTAAATTGGACCAAATTTTGCTCAGAAATGTGAAAAAAGCTCGTTTAAATTTTTGACACAAATCAGAAAAAAACGTAGACCCGCGGTATGTCATTTTGGTGAAAATTTTGACCATTCATGAAACCTTGTTTTTTCCATGAAAAATGACTCAAATGAGTGGGAAAATGCATGGGCATGGTAAATTGGACCAAATTTTGCTCAGAAATGTGAAAAAAGCACTTTTCAATTTTTGACCCAAATCAGAAAAAAACGTAGACCCGCGGTATGTCATTTTGGTGAAAATTTTGACCATTCATGAAACCTTGTTTTTTCCATGAAAAATGACTCAAATGAGTGGGAAAATGCATTGGCATGGTAAATTGGGACAAATTTTGCTCAGAAATGTGAAAAAAGGCACTTTTCAATTTTTGACCCAAATCAGAAAAAAACGTAGACCCGCGGTATGTCATTTTGGTGAAAATTTTGACCATTCATGAAAACTTGTTTTTTTCATGAAAAATGACTCAAATGAGTGGGAAAATGCATGGGCATGGTAAATTGGACCAAATTTTGCTCAGAAATGTGACAAAAAGCACTTTTCAATTTTTGACCCAAATCAGAAAAAAACGTAGACCCCGCGGTATGTCATTTTGGTGAAAATTTTGACCATTCATGAAACCTTGTTTTTTCCATGAAAAATGACTCAAATGAGTGGGAAAATTCATGGGCATGGTAAATTGGACCAAATTTTGCTCAGAAATGTGAAAAAAGCACTTTTAAATTTTTGACCCAAATCAGAAAAAAACGTAGACCCGCGGTATGTCATTTTGGAGAAAATTTTGACCATTCATGAAACCTTGATTTTTCCATGAAAAATGACTCAAATGAGTGGGAAAATGCATGGGCATGGTAAATTGGGACAAATTTTGCTCAGAAATGTGAAAAAAGCACTTTTAAATTTTTAACACAAATCAGAAAAAAACGTAGACCCGCGGTATGTCATTTTGGCAAAAATTTTGACCATTCATGAAACCTTGTTTTTTCCATGAAAAATGACTCAAATGAGTGGGAAAATGCATGGGCATGGTAAATTGGACCAAATTTTGCTCAGAAATGTGAAAAAAGCACTTTTCAATTTTTGACCCAAATCAGAAAAAAACGTAGACCCGCGGTATGTCATTTTGGTGAAAATTTTGACCATTCATGAAACCTTGTTTTTTCCATGAAAAATGACTCAAACGAGTGGGAAAATGCATGGGCATGGTAAATTGGACCAAATTTTGCTCAGAAATGTGAAAAAAGCACTTTTCAATTTTTGACCCAAATCAGTAAAAAACGTAGACCCGCGGTATGTCATTTTGGTGAAAATTTTGACCATTCATGAAACCTTGTTTTTTCCATGAAAAATGACTCAAATGAGTGGGAAAATGCACGGGCATGGTAAATTGGGACAAATTTTGCTCAGAAATGTGAAAAAAAAGCACTTTTCAATTTTTGACCCAAATCAGACAAAAACGTAGACCCCGCGGTATGTCATTTTGGTGAAAATTTTGACCATTCATGAAACCTTGTTTTTTCCATGAAAAATGACTCAAACGAGTGGGAAAATGCATGGGCATGGTAAATTGGACCAAATTTTGCTCAGAAATGTGAAAAAAGCTCTTTTAAATTTTTGACACAAATCAGAAAAAAACGTAGACCCGCGGTATGTCATTTTGGTGAAAATTTTGACCATTCATGAAACCTTGTTTTTTCCATGAAAAATGACTCAAATGAGTGGGAAAATGCATGGGCATGGTAAATTGGACCAAATTTTGCTCAGAAATGTGAAAAAAGCACTTTTCAATTTTTGACCCAAATCAGAAAAAAACGTAGACCCGCGGTATGTCATTTTGGTGAAAATTTTGACCATTCATGAAACCTTGTTTTTTCCATGAAAAATGACTCAAATGAGTGGGAAAATGCATGGGCATGGTAAATTGGACCAAATTTTGCTCAGAAATGTGAAAAAAGCACTTTTCAATTTTTGACCCAAATCAGTAAAAAACGTAGACCCGCGGTATGTCATTTTGGTGAAAATTTTGACCATTCATGAAACCTTGTTTTTTCCATGAAAAATGACTCAAACGAGTGGGAAAATGCATGATCATGGAAAATTGGACCAAATTTTGCTCAGAAATGTGAAAAAAGCACTTTTCAATTTTTGACCCACATCAGAAAAAAACGTAGACCCGCGGTATGTCATTTTGGTGAAAATTTTGACCATTCATGAAAACTTGTTTTTTTCATGAAAAATGACTCAAATGAGTGGGAAAATGCATGGGCATGGTAAATTGGACCAAATTTTGCTCAGAAATGTGACAAAAAGCACTTTTCAATTTTTGACCCAAATCAGAAAAAAACGTAGACCCCGCGGTATGTCATTTTGGTGAAAATTTTGACCATTCATGAAACCTTGTTTTTTCCATGAAAAATGACTCAAATGAGTGGGAAAATTCATGGGCATGGTAAATTGGACCAAATTTTGCTCAGAAATGTGAAAAAAGCACTTTTAAATTTTTGACCCAAATCAGAAAAAAACGTAGACCCGCGGTATGTCATTTTGGTGAAAATTTTGACCATTCATGATAACTTGTTTTTTTCATGAAAAATGACTCAAATGAGTGGGAAAATGCATGGGCATGGTAAATTGGAACAAATTTTGCTCAGAAATGTGACAAAAAGCACTTTTCAATTTTTGACCCAAATCAGAAAAACTTGTAGACCCGCGGTATGTCATTTTGGTGAAAATTTTGACCATTCATGAAACCTTGTTTTTTCCATGAAAAATGACTCAAATGAGTGGGAAAATGCATGGGCATGGTAAATTGGACCAAATTTTGCTCAGAAATGTGAAAAAAGCACTTTTCAATTTTTGACCCAAATCAGAAAAAAACGTAGACCCGCGGTATGTCATTTTGGTGAAAATTTTGACCATTCATGAAACCTTGTTTTTTCCATGAAAAATGACTCAAACGAGCGGGAAAATGCATGGGCATGGTAAATTGGACCAAATTTTGCTCAGAAATGTGAAAAAAGTTCTTTTAAATTTTTGACACAAATCAGAAAAAAACGTAGACCCGCGGTATGTCATTTTGGTGAAAATTTTGACCATTCATGAAACCTTGTTTTTTCCATGAAAAATGACTCAAATGAGTGGGGAAATGCATGGGCATGGTAAATTGGACCAAATTTTGCTCAGAAATGTGAAAAAAGCACTTTTCAATTTTTGACCCAAATCAGTAAAAAACGTAGACCCGCGGTATGTCATTTTGGTGAAAATTTTGACCATTCATGAAACCTTGTTTTTTCCATGAAAAATGACTCAAATGAGTGGGAAAATGCATGGGCATGGTAAATTGGACCAAATTTTGCTCAGAAATGTGAAAAAAGCACTTTTCAATTTTTGACCCAAATCAGTAAAAAACGTAGACCCGCGGTATGTCATTTTGGTGAAAATTTTGACCATTCATGAAACCTTGTTTTTTCCATGAAAAATGACTCAAACGAGTGGGAAAATGCATGATCATGGAAAATTGGACCAAATTTTGCTCAGAAATGTGAAAAAAGCACTTTTCAATTTTTGACCCACATCAGAAAAAAACGTAGACCCGCGGTATGTCATTTTGGTGAAAATTTTGACCATTCATGAAAACTTGTTTTTTTCATGAAAAATGACTCAAATGAGTGGGAAAATGCATGGGCATGGTAAATTGGACCAAATTTTGCTCAGAAATGTGACAAAAAGCACTTTTCAATTTTTGACCCAAATCAGAAAAAAACGTAGACCCCGCGCCGCGGTATGTCATTTTGGTGAAAATTTTGACCATTCATGAAACCTTGTTTTTTCCATGAAAAATGACTCAAATGAGTGGGAAAATTCATGGGCATGGTAAATTGGACCAAATTTTGCTCAGAAATGTGAAAAAAGCACTTTTAAATTTTTGACCCAAATCAGAAAAAAACGTAGACCCGCGGTATGTCATTTTGGTGAAAATTTTGACCATTCATGAAACCTTGATTTTTCCATGAAAAATGACTCAAATGAGTGGGAAAATGCATGGGCATGGTAAATTGGGACAAATTTTGCTCAGAAATGTGAAAAAAGCACTTTTAAATTTTTAACACAAATCAGAAAAAAACGTAGACCCGCGGTATGTCATTTTGGTGAAAATTTTGACCATTCATGAAAACTTGTTTTTTTCATGAAAAATGACTCAAATGAGTGGGAAAATGCATGGGCATGGTAAATTGGACCAAATTTTGCTCAGAAATGTGAAAAAAGCACTTTTCAATTTTTGACCCAAATCAGAAAAAAACGTAGACCCGCGGTATGTCATTTTGGTGAAAATTTTGACCATTCATGAAACCTTGTTTTTTCCATGAAAAATGACTCAAATGAGTGGGAAAATGCATGGGCATGGTAAATTGGGACAAATTTTGCTCAGAAATGTGAAAAAAAAGCACTTTTCAATTTTTGACCCAAATCAGAAAAAAACGTAGACCCGCGGTATGTCATTTTGGTGAAAATTTTGACCATTCATGAAACCTTGTTTTTTCCATGAAAAATGACTCAAACGAGTGGGAAAATGCATGGGCATGGTAAATTGGACCAAATTTTGCTCAGAAATGTGAAAAAAGCACTTTTCAATTTTTGACCCAAATCAGTAAAAAACGTAGACCCGCGGTATGTCATTTTGGTGAAAATTTTGACCATTCATGAAACCTTGTTTTTTCCATGAAAAATGACTCAAACGAGTGGGAAAATGCATGATCATGGAAAATTGGACCAAATTTTGCTCAGAAATGTGAAAAAAGCACTTTTCAATTTTTGACCCACATCAGAAAAAAACGTAGACCCGCGGTATGTCATTTTGGTGAAAATTTTGACCATTCATGAAAACTTGTTTTTTTCATGAAAAATGACTCAAATGAGTGGGAAAATGCATGGGCATGGTAAATTGGACCAAATTTTGCTCAGAAATGTGACAAAAAGCACTTTTCAATTTTTGACCCAAATCAGAAAAAAACGTAGACCCCGCGGTATGTCATTTTGGTGAAAATTTTGACCATTCATGAAACCTTGTTTTTTCCATGAAAAATGACTCAAATGAGTGGGAAAATTCATGGGCATGGTAAATTGGACCAAATTTTGCTCAGAAATGTGAAAAAAGCACTTTTAAATTTTTGACCCAAATCAGAAAAAAACGTAGACCCGCGGTATGTCATTTTGGTGAAAATTTTGACCATTCATGAAACCTTGATTTTTCCATGAAAAATGACTCAAATGAGTGGGAAAATGCATGGGCATGGTAAATTGGGACAAATTTTGCTCAGAAATGTGAAAAAAGCACTTTTAAATTTTTAACACAAATCAGAAAAAAACGTAGACCCGCGGTATGTCATTTTGGCAAAAATTTTGACCATTCATGAAAACTTGTTTTTTTCATGAAAAATGACTCAAATGAGTGGGAAAATGCATGGGCATGGTAAATTGGACCAAATTTTGCTCAGAAATGTGAAAAAAGCACTTTTCAATTTTTGACCCAAATCAGAAAAAAACGTAGACCCGCGGTATGTCATTTTGGTGAAAATTTTGACCATTCATGAAACCTTGTTTTTTCCATGAAAAATGACTCAAATGAGTGGGAAAATGCATGGGCATGGTAAATTGGGACAAATTTTGCTCAGAAATGTGAAAAAAAAAGCACTTTTCAATTTTTGACCCAAATCAGAAAAAAACGTAGACCCCGCGGTATGTCATTTTGGTGAAAATTTTGAACATTCATGAAACCTTGTTTTTTCCATGAAAAATGACTCAAACGAGTGGGAAAATGCATGGGCATGGTAAATTGGACCAAATTTTACTCAGAAATGTGAAAAAAGCTCTTTTAAATTTTTGACACAAATCAGAAAAAAACGTAGACCCGCGGTATGTCATTTTGGTGAAAATTTTGACCATTCATGAAACCTTGTTTTTTCCATGAAAAATGACTCAAATGAGTGGGAAAATGCATGGGCATGGTAAATTGGACCAAATTTTGCTCAGAAATGTGAAAAAAGCACTTTTCAATTTTTGACCCAAATCAGTAAAAAACGTAGACCCGCGGTATGTCATTTTGGTGAAAATTTTGACCATTCATGAAACCTTGTTTTTTCCATGAAAAATGACTCAAATGAGTGGGAAAATGCATGGGCATGGTAAATTGGACCAAATTTTGCTCAGAAATGTGAAAAAAGCACTTTTCAATTTTTGACCCAAATCAGAAAAAAACGTAGACCCGCGGTATGTCATTTTGGTGAAAATTTTGACCATTCATGAAACCTTGTTTTTTCCATGAAAAATGACTCAAACGAGTGGGAAAATGCATGGGCATGGTAAATTGGACCAAATTTTGCTCAGAAATGTGAAAAAAGCTCTTTTAAATTTTTGACACAAATCAGAAAAAAACGTAGACCCGCGGTATGTCATTTTGGTGAAAATTTTGACCATTCATGAAACCTTGTTTTTTCCATGAAAAATGACTCAAATGAGTGGGAAAATGCATGGGCATGGTAAATTGGACCAAATTTTGCTCAGAAATGTGAAAAAAGCACTTTTCAATTTTTGACCCAAATCAGAAAAAAACGTAGACCCGCGGTATGTCATTTTGGTGAAAATTTTGACCATTCATGAAACCTTGTTTTTTCCATGAAAAATGACTCAAATGAGTGGGAAAATGCATTGGCATGGTAAATTGGGACAAATTTTGCTCAGAAAATGTGTCAAAAGGCACTTTTCAATTTTTGACCCAAATCAGAAAAAACGTAGACCCGCGGTATGTCATTTTGGTGAAAATTTTGACCATTCATGAAACATTGTTTTTTCCATGAAAAATGACTTAAACGACTGGGAAAATGCACGGGCATGGTAAATTGGGACAAATTTTGCTCAGAAATGTGAAAAAAAGCACTTTTCAATTTTTGACCCAAATCAGAAAAAAACGTAGACCCGCGGTATGTCATTTTGGTGAAAATTTTGACCATTCATGAAACCTTGTTTTTTCCATGAAAAATGACTCAAATGAGTGGGAAAATTCATGGGCATGGTAAATTGGACCAAATTTTGCTCAGAAATGTGAAAAAAGCACTTTTAAATTTTTGACCCAAATCAGAAAAAAACGTAGACCCGCGGTATGTCATTTTGGTGAAAATTTTGACCATTCATGAAACCTTGATTTTTCCATGAAAAATGACTCAAATGAGTGGGAAAATGCATGGGTATGGTAAATTGGGACAAATTTTGCTCAGAAATGTGAAAAAAGCACTTTTAAATTTTTAACACAAATCAGAAAAAAACGTAGACCCGCGGTATGTCATTTTGGCAAAAATTTTGACCATTCATGAAAACTTGTTTTTTTCATGAAAAATGACTCAAATGAGTGGGAAAATGCATGGGCATGGTAAATTGGACCAAATTTTGCTCAGAAATGTGAAAAAAGCACTTTTCAATTTTTGACCCAAATCAGAAAAAAACGTAGACCCGCGCGCGGTATGTCACTTTGGTGAAAATTTTGACCATTCATGAAACCTTGTTTTTTCCATGAAAAATGACTCAAATGAGTGGGAAAATGCATGGGCATGGTAAATTGGGACAAATTTTGCTCAGAAATGTGAAAAAAAAGCACTTTTCAATTTTTGACCCAAATCAGAAAAAAACGTAGACCCGCGGTATGTCATTTTGGTGAAAATTTTGACCATTCATGAAACCTTGTTTTTTCCATGAAAAATGACTCAAACGAGTGGGAAAATGCATGGGCATGGTAAATTGGACCAAATTTTGCTCAGAAATGTGAAAAAAGCTCTTTTAAATTTTTGACACAAATCAGAAAAAAACGTAGACCCGCGGTATGTCATTTTGGTGAAAATTTTGACCATTCATGAAACCTTGTTTTTTCCATGAAAAATGACTCAAATGAGTGGGAAAATGCATGGGCATGGTAAATTGGACCAAATTTTGCTCAGAAATGTGAAAAAAGCACTTTTCAATTTTTGACCCAAATCAGAAAAAAACGTAGACCCGCGGTATGTCATTTTGGTGAAAATTTTGACCATTCATGAAACCTTGTTTTTTCCATGAAAAATGACTCAAATGAGTGGGAAAATGCATGGGCATGGTAAATTGGGACAAATTTTGCTCAGAAATGTGAAAAAAAAGCACTTTTCAATTTTTGACCCAAATCAGAAAAAAACGTAGACCCGCGGTATGTCATTTTGGTGAAAATTTTGACCATTCATGAAACCTTGTTTTTTCCATGAAAAATGACTCAAACGAGTGGGAAAATGCATGGGCATGGTAAATTGGACCAAATTTTGCTCAGAAATGTGAAAAAAGCTCTTTTAAATTTTTGACACAAATCAGAAAAAAACGTAGACCCGCGGTATGTCATTTTGGTGAAAATTTTGACCATTCATGAAACCTTGTTTTTTCCATGAAAAATGACTCAAATGAGTGGGAAAATGCATGGGCATGGTAAATTGGACCAAATTTTGCTCAGAAATGTGAAAAAAGCACTTTTCAATTTTTGACCCAAATCAGTAAAAAACGTAGACCCGCGGTATGTCATTTTGGTGAAAATTTTGACCATTCATGAAACCTTGTTTTTTCCATGAAAAATGACTCAAATGAGTGGGAAAATGCATGGGCATGGTAAATTGGACCAAATTTTGCTCAGAAATGTGAAAAAAGCACTTTTCAATTTTTGACCCAAATCAGAAAAAAACGTAGACCCGCGGTATGTCATTTTGGTGAAAATTTTGACCATTCATGAAACCTTGTTTTTTCCATGAAAAATGACTCAAACGAGTGGGAAAATGCATGGGCATGGTAAATTGGACCAAATTTTGCTCAGAAATGTGAAAAAAGCTCTTTTAAATTTTTGACACAAATCAGAAAAAAACGTAGACCCGCGGTATGTCATTTTGGTGAAAATTTTGACCATTCATGAAACCTTGTTTTTTCCATGAAAAATGACTCAAATGAGTGGGAAAATGCATGGGCATGGTAAATTGGACCAAATTTTGCTCAGAAATGTGAAAAAAGCACTTTTCAATTTTTGACCCAAATCAGAAAAAAACGTAGACCCGCGGTATGTCATTTTGGTGAAAATTTTGACCATTCATGAAACCTTGTTTTTTCCATGAAAAATGACTCAAATGAGTGGGAAAATGCATGGGCATGGTAAATTGGACCAAATTTTGCTCAGAAATGTGAAAAAAGCACTTTTCAATTTTTGACCCAAATCAGTAAAAAACGTAGACCCGCGGTATGTCATTTTGGTGAAAATTTTGACCATTCATGAAACCTTGTTTTTTCCATGAAAAATGACTCAAACGAGTGGGAAAATGCATGATCATGGAAAATTGGACCAAATTTTGCTCAGAAATGTGAAAAAAGCACTTTTCAATTTTTGACCCACATCAGAAAAAAACGTAGACCCGCGGTATGTCATTTTGGTGAAAATTTTGACCATTCATGAAAACTTGTTTTTTTCATGAAAAATGACTCAAATGAGTGGGAAAATGCATGGGCATGGTAAATTGGGACAAATTTTGCTCAGAAATGTGAAAAAAGCACTTTTAAATTTTTAACACAAATCAGAAAAAAACGTAGACCCGCGGTATGTCATTTTGGCAAAAATTTTGACCATTCATGAAAACTTGTTTTTTTCATGAAAAATGACTCAAATGAGTGGGAAAATGCACGGGCATGGTAAATTGGGACAAATTTTGCTCAGAAATGTGACAAAAGGCACTTTTCAATTTTTGACCCAAATCAGTAAAAAACGTAGACCCGCGGTATGTCATTTTGGTGAAAATTTTGACCATTCATGAAACCTTGTTTTTTCCATGAAAAATGACTGAAATGAGTGGGGAAATGCATGGGCATGGTAAATTGGGACAAATTTTGCTCAGAAAATGTGTCAAAAGGCACTTTTCAATTTTTGACCCAAATCAGAAAAAACGTAGACCCGCGGTATGTCATTTTGGTGAAAATTTTGACCATTCATGAAACATTGTTTTTTCCATGAAAAATGACTTAAACGACTGGGAAAATGCACGGGCATGGTAAATTGGGACAAATTTTGCTCAGAAATGTGAAAAAAAAGCACTTTTCAATTTTTGACCCAAATCAGAAAAAAACGTAGACCCGCGGTATGTCATTTTGGTGAAAATTTTGACCATTCATGAAACCTTGTTTTTTCCATGAAAAATGACTCAAACGAGTGGGAAAATGCATGGGCATGGTAAATTGGACCAAATTTTGCTCAGAAATGTGAAAAAAGCACTTTTAAATTTTTGACACAAATCAGAAAAAAACGTAGACCCGCGGTATGTCATTTTGGTGAAAATTTTGACCATTCATGAAACCTTGATTTTTCCATGAAAAATGACTCAAATGAGTGGGAAAATGCATGGGCATGGTAAATTGGGACAAATTTTGCTCAGAAATGTGAAAAAAGCACTTTTAAATTTTTAACACAAATCAGAAAAAAACGTAGACCCGCGGTATGTCATTTTGGCAAAAATTTTGACCATTCATGAAAACTTGTTTTTTTCATGAAAAATGACTCAAACGAGTGGGAAAATGCATGATCATGGAAAATTGGACCAAATTTTGCTCAGAAATGTGAAAAAAGCACTTTTCAATTTTTGACCCACATCAGAAAAAAACGTAGACCCGCGGTATGTCATTTTGGTGAAAATTTTGACCATTCATGAAAACTTGTTTTTTTCATGAAAAATGACTCAAATGAGTGGGAAAATGCATGGGCATGGTAAATTGGACCAAATTTTGCTCAGAAATGTGACAAAAAGCACTTTTCAATTTTTGACCCAAATCAGAAAAAAACGTAGACCCCGCGGTATGTCATTTTGGTGAAAATTTTGACCATTCATGAAACCTTGTTTTTTCCATGAAAAATGACTCAAATGAGTGGGAAAATTCATGGGCATGGTAAATTGGACCAAATTTTGCTCAGAAATGTGAAAAAAGCACTTTTAAATTTTTGACCCAAATCAGAAAAAAACGTAGACCCGCGGTATGTCATTTTGGTGAAAATTTTGACCATTCATGAAACCTTGATTTTTCCATGAAAAATGACTCAAATGAGTGGGAAAATGCATGGGCATGGTAAATTGGACCAAATTTTGCTCAGAAATGTGAAAAAAGCACTTTTCAATTTTTGACCCAAATCAGAAAAAAACGTAGACCCGCGGTATGTCATTTTGGTGAAAATTTTGACCATTCATGAAACCTTGTTTTTTCCATGAAAAATGACTGAAATGAGTGGGGAAATGCATGGGCATGGTAAATTGGGACAAATTTTGCTCAGAAAATGTGTCAAAAGGCACTTTTCAATTTTTTACCCAAATCAGAAAAAAACGTAGACCCGCGGTATGTCATTTTGGTGAAAATTTTGACCATTCATGAAAACTTGTTTTTTTCATGAAAAATGACTCAAATGAGTGGGAAAATGCATGGGCATGGTAAATTGGACCAAATTTTGCTCAGAAATGTGACAAAAAGCACTTTTCAATTTTTGACCCAAATCAGAAAAAAACGTAGACCCCGCGGTATGTCATTTTGGTGAAAATTTTGACCATTCATGAAACCTTGTTTTTTCCATGAAAAATGACTCAAACGAGTGGGAAAATGCATGGGCATGGTAAATTGGACCAAATTTTGCTCAGAAATGTGAAAAAAGCTCGTTTAAATTTTTGACACAAATCAGAAAAAAACGTAGACCCGCGGTATGTCATTTTGGTGAAAATTTTGACCATTCATGAAACCTTGTTTTTTCCATGAAAAATGACTCAAATGAGTGGGAAAATGCATGGGCATGGTAAATTGGACCAAATTTTGCTCAGAAATGTGAAAAAAGCACTTTTCAATTTTTGACCCAAATCAGAAAAAAACGTAGACCCGCGGTATGTCATTTTGGTGAAAATTTTGACCATTCATGAAACCTTGTTTTTTCCATGAAAAATGACTCAAATGAGTGGGAAAATGCATTGGCATGGTAAATTGGGACAAATTTTGCTCAGAAATGTGAAAAAAGGCACTTTTCAATTTTTGACCCAAATCAGAAAAAAACGTAGACCCGCGGTATGTCATTTTGGTGAAAATTTTGACCATTCATGAAACCTTGTTTTTTCCATGAAAAATGACTGAAATGAGTGGGGAAATGCATGGGCATGGTAAATTGGGACAAATTTTGCTCAGAAAATGTGTCAAAAGGCACTTTTCAATTTTTGACCCAAATCAGAAAAAAACGTAGACCCGCGGTATGTCATTTTGGTGAAAATTTTGACCATTCATGAAAACTTGTTTTTTTCATGAAAAATGACTCAAATGAGTGGGAAAATGCATGGGCATGGTAAATTGGACCAAATTTTAATCAGAAATGTGACAAAAAGCACTTTTCAATTTTTGACCCAAATCAGAAAAAAACGTAGACCCCGCGGTATGTCATTTTGGTGAAAATTTTGACCATTCATGAAACCTTGTTTTTTCCATGAAAAATGACTCAAATGAGTGGGAAAATTCATGGGCATGGTAAATTGGACCAAATTTTGCTCAGAAATGTGAAAAAAGCACTTTTAAATTTTTGACCCAAATCAGAAAAAAACGTAGACCCGCGGTATGTCATTTTGGTGAAAATTTTGACCATTCATGAAACCTTGTTTTTTCCATGAAAAATGACTCAAACGAGTGGGAAAATGCATGGGCATGGTAAATTGGACCAAATTTTGCTCAGAAATGTGAAAAAAGCTCTTTTAAATTTTTGACACAAATCAGAAAAAAACGTAGACCCGCGGTATGTCATTTTGGTGAAAATTTTGACCATTCATGAAACCTTGTTTTTTCCATGAAAAATGACTCAAATGAGTGGGAAAATGCATGGGCATGGTAAATTGGACCAAATTTTGCTCAGAAATGTGAAAAAAGCACTTTTCAATTTTTGACCCAAATCAGAAAAAAACGTAGACAAAAGGCACTTTTCAATTTTTGACCCAAATCAGAAAAAAACGTAGACCCGCGGTATGTCATTTTGGTGAAAATTTTGACCATTCATGAAAACTTGTTTTTTTCATGAAAACGTAGACCCGCGGTATGTCATTTTGGTGAAAATTTTGACCATTCATGAAACCTTGTTTTTTCCATGAAAAATGACTCAAACGAGTGGGAAAATGCATGGGCATGGTAAATTGGACCAAATTTTGCTCAGAAATGTGAAAAAAGCTCTTTTAAATTTTTGACACAAATCAGAAAAAAACGTAGACCCGCGGTATGTCATTTTGGTGAAAATTTTGACCATTCATGAAACCTTGTTTTTTCCATGAAAAATGACTCAAATGAGTGGGAAAATGCATGGGCATGGTAAATTGGACCAAATTTTGCTCAGAAATGTGAAAAAAGCACTTTTCAATTTTTGACCCAAATCAGAAAAAAACGTAGTCAAAAGGCACTTTTCAATTTTTGACCCAAATCAGAAAAAAACGTAGACCCGCGGTATGTCATTTTGGTGAAAATTTTGACCATTCATGAAAACTTGTTTTTTTCATGAAAAATGACTCAAATGAGTGGGAAAATGCATGGGCATGGTAAATTGGACCAAATTTTAATCAGAAATGTGACAAAAAGCACTTTTCAATTTTTGACCCAAATCAGAAAAAAACGTAGACCCCGCGGTATGTCATTTTGGTGAAAATTTTGACCATTCATGAAACCTTGTTTTTTCCATGAAAAATGACTCAAATGAGTGGGAAAATTCATGGGCATGGTAAATTGGACCAAATTTTGCTCAGAAATGTGAAAAAAGCACTTTTAAATTTTTGACCCAAATCAGAAAAAAACGTAGACCCGCGGTATGTCATTTTGGTGAAAATTTTGACCATTCATGAAACCTTGTTTTTTCCATGAAAAATGACTCAAACGAGTGGGAAAATGCATGGGCATGGTAAATTGGACCAAATTTTGCTCAGAAATGTGAAAAAAGCTCTTTTAAATTTTTGACACAAATCAGAAAAAAACGTAGACCCGCGGTATGTCATTTTGGTGAAAATTTTGACCATTCATGAAACCTTGTTTTTTCCATGAAAAATGACTCAAATGAGTGGGAAAATGCATGGGCATGGTAAATTGGACCAAATTTTGCTCAGAAATGTGAAAAAAGCACTTTTCAATTTTTGACCCAAATCAGAAAAAAACGTAGACCCGCGGTATGTCATTTTGGTGAAAATTTTGACCATTCATGAAACCTTGTTTTTTCCATGAAAAATGACTCAAACGAGTGGGAAAATGCATGGGCATGGTAAATTGGACCAAATTTTGCTCAGAAATGTGAAAAAAGCTCTTTTAAATTTTTGACACAAATCAGAAAAAAACGTAGACCCGCGGTATGTCATTTTGGTGAAAATTTTGACCATTCATGAAACCTTGTTTTTTCCATGAAAAATGACTCAAATGAGTGGGAAAATGCATGGGCATGGTAAATTGGACCAAATTTTGCTCAGAAATGTGAAAAAAGCACTTTTCAATTTTTGACCCAAATCAGTAAAAAACGTAGACCCGCGGTATGTCATTTTGGTGAAAATTTTGACCATTCATGAAACCTTGTTTTTTCCATGAAAAATGACTCAAATGAGTGGGAAAATGCATGGGCATGGTAAATTGGACCAAATTTTGCTCAGAAATGTGAAAAAAGCACTTTTAAATTTTTGACCCAAATCAGAAAAAAACGTAGACCCGCGGTATGTCATTTTGGTGAAAATTTTGACCATTCATGAAACCTTGATTTTTCCATGAAAAATGACTCAAATGAGTGGGAAAATGCATGGGCATGGTAAATTGGACCAAATTTTGCTCAGAAATGTGAAAAAAGCACTTTTCAATTTTTGACCCAAATCAGAAAAAAACGTAGACCCGCGGTATGTCATTTTGGTGAAAATTTTGACCATTCATGAAACCTTGTTTTTTCCATGAAAAATGACTGAAATGAGTGGGGAAATGCATGGGCATGGTAAATTGGAACAAATTTTGCTCAGAAAATGTGTCAAAAGGCACTTTTCAATTTTTGACCCAAATCAGAAAAAAACGTAGACCCGCGCGGTATGTCATTTTGGTGAAAATTTTGACCATTCATGAAAACTTGTTTTTTTCATGAAAAATGACTCAAATGAGTGGGAAAATGCATGGGCATGGTAAATTGGACCAAATTTTGCTCAGAAATGTGACAAAAAGCACTTTTCAATTTTTGACCCAAATCAGAAAAAAACGTAGACCCCGCGGTATGTCATTTTGGTGAAAATTTTGACCATTCATGAAACCTTGTTTTTTCCATGAAAAATGACTCAAACGAGTGGGAAAATGCATGGGCATGGTAAATTGGACCAAATTTTGCTCAGAAATGTGAAAAAAGCTCGTTTAAATTTTTGACACAAATCAGAAAAAAACGTAGACCCGCGGTATGTCATTTTGGTGAAAATTTTGACCATTCATGAAACCTTGTTTTTTCCATGAAAAATGACTCAAATGAGTGGGAAAATGTATGGGCATGGTAAATTGGACCAAATTTTGCTCAGAAATGTGAAAAAAGCACTTTTCAATTTTTCACCCAAATCAGAAAAAAACGTAGACCCGCGGTATGTCATTTTGGTGAAAATTTTGACCATTCATGAAACCTTGTTTTTTCCATGAAAAATGACTCAAATGAGTGGGAAAATGCATTGGCATGGTAAATTGGGACAAATTTTGCTCAGAAATGTGAAAAAAGGCACTTTTCAATTTTTGACCCAAATCAGAAAAAAACGTAGACCCGCGGTATGTCATTTTGGTGAAAATTTTGACCATTCATGAAACCTTGTTTTTTCCATGAAAAATGACTCAAATGAGTGGGGAAATGCATGGGCATGGTAAATTGGACCAAATTTTGCTCAGAAATGTGAAAAAAGCACTTTTCAATTTTTGACCCAAATCAGTAAAAAACGTAGACCCGCGGTATGTCATTTTGGTGAAAATTTTGACCATTCATGAAACCTTGTTTTTTCCATGAAAAATGACTCAAATGAGTGGGAAAATGCATGGGCATGGTAAATTGGACCAAATTTTGCTCAGAAATGTGAAAAAAGCACTTTTCAATTTTTGACCCAAATCAGTAAAAAACGTAGACCCGCGGTATGTCATTTTGGTGAAAATTTTGACCATTCATGAAACCTTGTTTTTTCCATGAAAAATGACTCAAACGAGTGGGAAAATGCATGATCATGGAAAATTGGACCAAATTTTGCTCAGAAATGTGAAAAAAGCACTTTTCAATTTTTGACCCACATCAGAAAAAAACGTAGACCCGCGGTATGTCATTTTGGTGAAAATTTTGACCATTCATGAAAACTTGTTTTTTTCATGAAAAATGACTCAAATGAGTGGGAAAATGCATGGGCATGGTAAATTGGACCAAATTTTGCTCAGAAATGTGACAAAAAGCACTTTTCAATTTTTGACCCAAATCAGAAAAAAACGTAGACCCCGCGGTATGTCATTTTGGTGAAAATTTTGACCATTCATGAAACCTTGTTTTTTCCATGAAAAATGACTCAAATGAGTGGGAAAATTCATGGGCATGGTAAATTGGACCAAATTTTGCTCAGAAATGTGAAAAAAGCACTTTTAAATTTATGACCCAAATCAGAAAAAAACGTAGACCCGCGGTATGTCATTTTGGTGAAAATTTTGACCATTCATGAAACCTTGATTTTTCCATGAAAAATGACTCAAATGAGTGGGAAAATGCATGGGCATGGTAAATTGGGACAAATTTTGCTCAGAAATGTGAAAAAAGCACTTTTAAATTTTTAACACAAATCAGAAAAACACGTAGACCCGCGGTATGTCATTTTGGTGAAAATTTTGACCATTCATGAAAACTTGTTTTTTTCATGAAAAATGACTCAAATGAGTGGGAAAATGCATGGGCATGGTAAATTGGACCAAATTTTGCTCAGAAATGTGAAAAAAGCACTTTTCAATTTTTGACCCAAATCAGAAAAAAACGTAGACCCGCGGTATGTCATTTTGGTGAAAATTTTGACCATTCATGAAACCTTGTTTTTTCCATGAAAAATGACTCAAATGAGTGGGAAAATGCATGGGCATGGTAAATTGGGACAAATTTTGCTCAGAAATGTGAAAAAAAAGCACTTTTCAATTTTTGACCCAAATCAGAAAAAAACGTAGACCCGCGGTATGTCATTTTGGTGAAAATTTTGACCATTCATGAAACCTTGTTTTTTCCATGAAAAATGACTCAAACGAGTGGGAAAATGCATGGGCATGGTAAATTGGACCAAATTTTGCTCAGAAATGTGAAAAAAGCACTTTTCAATTTTTGACCCAAATCAGTAAAAAACGTAGACCCGCGGTATGTCATTTTGGTGAAAATTTTGACCATTCATGAAACCTTGTTTTTTCCATGAAAAATGACTCAAACGAGTGGGAAAATGCATGATCATGGAAAATTGGACCAAATTTTGCTCAGAAATGTGAAAAAAGCACTTTTCAATTTTTGACCCACATCAGAAAAAAACGTAGACCCGCGGTATGTCATTTTGGTGAAAATTTTGACCATTCATGAAAACTTGTTTTTTTCATGAAAAATGACTCAAATGAGTGGGAAAATGCATGGGCATGGTAAATTGGACCAAATTTTGCTCAGAAATGTGACAAAAAGCACTTTTCAATTTTTGACCCAAATCAGAAAAAAACGTAGACCCCGCGGTATGTCATTTTGGTGAAAATTTTGACCATTCATGAAACCTTGTTTTTTCCATGAAAAATGACTCAAATGAGTGGGAAAATTCATGGGCATGGTAAATTGGACCAAATTTTGCTCAGAAATGTGAAAAAAGCACTTTTCAATTTTTGACCCAAATCAGAAAAAAACGTAGACCCGCGGTATGTCATTTTGGTGAAAATTTTGACCATTCATGAAACCTTGATTTTTCCATGAAAAATGACTCAAATGAGTGGGAAAATGCATGGGCATGGTAAATTGGGACAAATTTTGCTCAGAAATGTGAAAAAAGCACTTTTAAATTTTTAACACAAATCAGAAAAAAACGTAGACCCGCGGTATGTCATTTTGGCAAAAATTTTGACCATTCATGAAAACTTGTTTTTTTCATGAAAAATGACTCAAATGAGTGGGAAAATGCATGGGCATGGTAAATTGGACCAAATTTTGCTCAGAAATGTGAAAAAAGCACTTTTCAATTTTTGACCCAAATCAGAAAAAAACGTAGACCCGCGGTATGTCATTTTGGTGAAAATTTTGACCATTCATGAAACCTTGTTTTTTCCATGAAAAATGACTCAAATGAGTGGGAAAATGCATGGGCATGGTAAATTGGGACAAATTTTGCTCAGAAATGTGAAAAAAAAGCACTTTTCAATTTTTGACCCAAATCAGAAAAAAACGTAGACCCCGCGGTATGTCATTTTGGTGAAAATTTTGAACATTCATGAAACCTTGTTTTTTCCATGAAAAATGACTCAAACGAGTGGGAAAATGCATGGGCATGGTAAATTGGACCAAATTTTACTCAGAAATGTGAAAAAAGCTCTTTTAAATTTTTGACACAAATCAGAAAAAAACGTAGACCCGCGGTATGTCATTTTGGTGAAAATTTTGACCATTCATGAAACCTTGTTTTTTCCATGAAAAATGACTCAAATGAGTGGGAAAATGCATGGGCATGGTAAATTGGACCAAATTTTGCTCAGAAATGTGAAAAAAGCACTTTTCAATTTTTGACCCAAATCAGTAAAAAACGTAGACCCGCGGTATGTCATTTTGGTGAAAATTTTGACCATTCATGAAACCTTGTTTTTTCCATGAAAAATGACTCAAATGAGTGGGAAAATGCATGGGCATGGTAAATTGGACCAAATTTTGCTCAGAAATGTGAAAAAAGCACTTTTCAATTTTTGACCCAAATCAGAAAAAAACGTAGACCCGCGGTATGTCATTTTGGTGAAAATTTTGACCATTCATGAAACCTTGTTTTTTCCATGAAAAATGACTCAAACGAGTGGGAAAATGCATGGGCATGGTAAATTGGACCAAATTTTGCTCAGAAATGTGAAAAAAGCTCTTTTAAATTTTTGACACAAATCAGAAAAAAACGTAGACCCGCGGTATGTCATTTTGGTGAAAATTTTGACCATTCATGAAACCTTGTTTTTTCCATGAAAAATGACTCAAATGAGTGGGAAAATGCATGGGCATGGTAAATTGGACCAAATTTTGCTCAGAAATGTGAAAAAAGCACTTTTCAATTTTTGACCCAAATCAGAAAAAAACGTAGACCCGCGGTATGTCATTTTGGTGAAAATTTTGACCATTCATGAAACCTTGTTTTTTCCATGAAAAATGACTCAAATGAGTGGGAAAATGCATTGGCATGGTAAATTGGGACAAATTTTGCTCAGAAAATGTGTCAAAAGGCACTTTTCAATTTTTGACCCAAATCAGAAAAAACGTAGACCCGCGGTATGTCATTTTGGTGAAAATTTTGACCATTCATGAAACCTTGTTTTTTCCATGAAAAATGACTTAAACGACTGGGAAAATGCACGGGCATGGTAAATTGGGACAAATTTTGCTCAGAAATGTGAAAAAAGCACTTTTAAATTTTTGACCCAAATCAGAAAAAAACGTAGACCCGCGGTATGTCATTTTGGTGAAAATTTTGACCATTCATGAAACCTTGATTTTTCCATGAAAAATGACTCAAATGAGTGGGAAAATGCATGGGTATGGTAAATTGGGACAAATTTTGCTCAGAAATGTGAAAAAAGCACTTTTAAATTTTTAACACAAATCAGAAAAAAACGTAGACCCGCGGTATGTCATTTTGGCAAAAATTTTGACCATTCATGAAAACTTGTTTTTTTCATGAAAAATGACTCAAATGAGTGGGAAAATGCATGGGCATGGTAAATTGGACCAAATTTTGCTCAGAAATGTGAAAAAAGCACTTTTCAATTTTTGACCCAAATCAGAAAAAAACGTAGACCCGCGGTATGTCACTTTGGTGAAAATTTTGACCATTCATGAAACCTTGTTTTTTCCATGAAAAATGACTCAAATGAGTGGGAAAATGCATGGGCATGGTAAATTGGGACAAATTTTGCTCAGAAATGTGAAAAAAAAGCACTTTTCAATTTTTGACCCAAATCAGAAAAAAACGTAGACCCGCGGTATGTCATTTTGGTGAAAATTTTGACCATTCATGAAACCTTGTTTTTTCCATGAAAAATGACTCAAACGAGTGGGAAAATGCATGGGCATGGTAAATTGGACCAAATTTTGCTCAGAAATGTGAAAAAAGCTCTTTTAAATTTTTGACACAAATCAGAAAAAAACGTAGACCCGCGGTATGTCATTTTGGTGAAAATTTTGACCATTCATGAAACCTTGTTTTTTCCATGAAAAATGACTCAAATGAGTGGGAAAATGCATGGGCATGGTAAATTGGACCAAATTTTGCTCAGAAATGTGAAAAAAGCACTTTTCAATTTTTGACCCAAATCAGAAAAAAACGTAGACCCGCGGTATGTCATTTTGGTGAAAATTTTGACCATTCATGAAACCTTGTTTTTTCCATGAAAAATGACTCAAATGAGTGGGAAAATGCATGGGCATGGTAAATTGGGACAAATTTTGCTCAGAAATGTGAAAAAAAAGCACTTTTCAATTTTTGACCCAAATCAGAAAAAAACGTAGACCCGCGGTATGTCATTTTGGTGAAAATTTTGACCATTCATGAAACCTTGTTTTTTCCATGAAAAATGACTCAAACGAGTGGGAAAATGCATGGGCATGGTAAATTGGACCAAATTTTGCTCAGAAATGTGAAAAAAGCTCTTTTAAATTTTTGACACAAATCAGAAAAAAACGTAGACCCGCGGTATGTCATTTTGGTGAAAATTTTGACCATTCATGAAACCTTGTTTTTTCCATGAAAAATGACTCAAATGAGTGGGAAAATGCATGGGCATGGTAAATTGGACCAAATTTTGCTCAGAAATGTGAAAAAAGCACTTTTCAATTTTTGACCCAAATCAGTAAAAAACGTAGACCCGCGGTATGTCATTTTGGTGAAAATTTTGACCATTCATGAAACCTTGTTTTTTCCATGAAAAATGACTCAAATGAGTGGGAAAATGCATGGGCATGGTAAATTGGACCAAATTTTGCTCAGAAATGTGAAAAAAGCACTTTTCAATTTTTGACCCAAATCAGAAAAAAACGTAGACCCGCGGTATGTCATTTTGGTGAAAATTTTGACCATTCATGAAACCTTGTTTTTTCCATGAAAAATGACTCAAACGAGTGGGAAAATGCATGGGCATGGTAAATTGGACCAAATTTTGCTCAGAAATGTGAAAAAAGCTCTTTTAAATTTTTGACACAAATCAGAAAAAAACGTAGACCCGCGGTATGTCATTTTGGTGAAAATTTTGACCATTCATGAAACCTTGTTTTTTCCATGAAAAATGACTCAAATGAGTGGGAAAATGCATGGGCATGGTAAATTGGACCAAATTTTGCTCAGAAATGTGAAAAAAGCACTTTTCAATTTTTGACCCAAATCAGAAAAAAACGTAGACCCGCGGTATGTCATTTTGGTGAAAATTTTGACCATTCATGAAACCTTGTTTTTTCCATGAAAAATGACTCAAATGAGTGGGAAAATGCATGGGCATGGTAAATTGGACCAAATTTTGCTCAGAAATGTGAAAAAAGCACTTTTCAATTTTTGACCCAAATCAGTAAAAAACGTAGACCCGCGGTATGTCATTTTGGTGAAAATTTTGACCATTCATGAAACCTTGTTTTTTCCATGAAAAATGACTCAAACGAGTGGGAAAATGCATGATCATGGAAAATTGGACCAAATTTTGCTCAGAAATGTGAAAAAAGCACTTTTCAATTTTTGACCCACATCAGAAAAAAACGTAGACCCGCGGTATGTCATTTTGGTGAAAATTTTGACCATTCATGAAAACTTGTTTTTTTCATGAAAAATGACTCAAATGAGTGGGAAAATGCATGGGCATGGTAAATTGGGACAAATTTTGCTCAGAAATGTGAAAAAAGCACTTTTAAATTTTTAACACAAATCAGAAAAAAACGTAGACCCGCGGTATGTCATTTTGGCAAAAATTTTGACCATTCATGAAAACTTGTTTTTTTCATGAAAAATGACTCAAATGAGTGGGAAAATGCATGGGCATGGTAAATTGGACCAAATTTTGCTCAGAAATGTGAAAAAAGCACTTTTCAATTTTTGACCCAAATCAGAAAAAAACGTAGACCCGCGGTATGTCATTTTGGTGAACATTTTGACCATTCATGAAACCTTGTTTTTTCCATGAAAAATGACTCAAATGAGTGGGAAAATGCATGGGCATGGTAAATTGGACCAAATTTTGCTCAGAAATGTGAAAAAAGCACTTTTCAATTTTTGACCCAAATCAGAAAAAAACGTAGACCCGCGGTATGTCATTTTGGTGAAAATTTTGACCATTCATGAAACCTTGTTTTTTCCATGAAAAATGACTCAAATGAGTGGGAAAATGCACGGGCATGGTAAATTGGGACAAATTTTGCTCAGAAATGTGACAAAAGGCACTTTTCAATTTTTGACCCAAATCAGTAAAAAACGTAGACCCGCGGTATGTCATTTTGGTGAAAATTTTGACCATTCATGAAACCTTGTTTTTTCCATGAAAAATGACTGAAATGAGTGGGGAAATGCATGGGCATGGTAAATTGGACCAAATTTTGCTCAGAAATGTGAAAAAAGCACTTTTAAATTTTTGACACAAATCAGAAAAAAACGTAGACCCGCGGTATGTCATTTTGGTGAAAATTTTGACCATTCATGAAACCTTGTTTTTTCCATGAAAAATGACTCAAACGAGTGGGAAAATGCATGGGCATGGTAAATTGGACCAAATTTTGCTCAGAAATGTGAAAAAAGCACTTTTAAATTTTTGACACAAATCAGAAAAAAACGTAGACCCGCGGTATGTCATTTTGGTGAAAATTTTGACCATTCATGAAACCTTGATTTTTCCATGAAAAATGACTCAAATGAGTGGGAAAATGCATGGGCATGGTAAATTGGGACAAATTTTGCTCAGAAATGTGAAAAAAGCACTTTTAAATTTTTAACACAAATCAGAAAAAAACGTAGACCCGCGGTATGTCATTTTGGCAAAAATTTTGACCATTCATGAAAACTTGTTTTTTTCATGAAAAATGACTCAAACGAGTGGGAAAATGCATGATCATGGAAAATTGGACCAAATTTTGCTCAGAAATGTGAAAAAAGCACTTTTCAATTTTTGACCCACATCAGAAAAAAACGTAGACCCGCGGTATGTCATTTTGGTGAAAATTTTGACCATTCATGAAAACTTGTTTTTTTCATGAAAAATGACTCAAATGAGTGGGAAAATGCATGGGCATGGTAAATTGGACCAAATTTTGCTCAGAAATGTGACAAAAAGCACTTTTCAATTTTTGACCCAAATCAGAAAAAAACGTAGACCCCGCGGTATGTCATTTTGGTGAAAATTTTGACCATTCATGAAAACTTGTTTTTTCCATGAAAAATGACTCAAATGAGTGGGAAAATTCATGGGCATGGTAAATTGGACCAAATTTTGCTCAGAAATGTGAAAAAAGCACTTTTAAATTTTTGACCCAAATCAGAAAAAAACGTAGACCCGCGGTATGTCATTTTGGTGAAAATTTTGACCATTCATGAAACCTTGATTTTTCCATGAAAAATGACTCAAATGAGTGGGAAAATGCATGGGCATGGTAAATTGGACCAAATTTTGCTCAGAAATGTGAAAAAAGCACTTTTCAATTTTTGACCCAAATCAGAAAAAAACGTAGACCCGCGGTATGTCATTTTGGTGAAAATTTTGACCATTCATGAAACCTTGTTTTTTCCATGAAAAATGACTGAAATGAGTGGGGAAATGCATGGGCATGGTAAATCGGGACAAATTTTGCTCAGAAAATGTGTCAAAAGGCACTTTTCAATTTTTGACCCAAATCAGAAAAAAACGTAGACCCGCGGTATGTCATTTTGGTGAAAATTTTGACCATTCATGAAAACTTGTTTTTTTCATGAAAAATGACTCAAATGAGTGGGAAAATGCATGGGCATGGTAAATTGGACCAAATTTTGCTCAGAAATGTGACAAAAAGCACTTTTCAATTTTTGACCCAAATCAGAAAAAAACGTAGACCCCGCGGTATGTCATTTTGGTGAAAATTTTGACCATTCATGAAACCTTGTTTTTTCCATGAAAAATGACTCAAACGAGTGGGAAAATGCATGGGCATGGTAAATTGGACCAAATTTTGCTCAGAAATGTGAAAAAAGCTCGTTTAAATTTTTGACACAAATCAGAAAAAAACGTAGACCCGCGGTATGTCATTTTGGTGAAAATTTTGACCATTCATGAAACCTTGTTTTTTCCATGAAAAATGACTCAAATGAGTGGGAAAATGCATGGGCATGGTAAATTGGACCAAATTTTGCTCAGAAATGTGAAAAAAGCACTTTTCAATTTTTGACCCAAATCAGAAAAAAACGTAGACCCGCGGTATGTCATTTTGGTGAAAATTTTGACCATTCATGAAACCTTGTTTTTTCCATGAAAAATGACTCAAATGAGTGGGAAAATGCATTGGCATGGTAAATTGGGACAAATTTTGCTCAGAAATGTGAAAAAAGGCACTTTTCAATTTTTGACCCAAATCAGAAAAAAACGTAGACCTGCGGTATGTCATTTTGGTGAAAATTTTGACCATTCATGAAACCTTGTTTTTTCCATGAAAAATGACTGAAATGAGTGGGGAAATGCATGGGCATGGTAAATTGGGACAAATTTTGCTCAGAAAATGTGTCAAAAGGCACTTTTCAATTTTTGACCCAAATCAGAAAAAAACGTAGACCCGCGGTATGTCATTTTGGTGAAAATTTTGACCATTCATGAAAACTTGTTTTTTTCATGAAAAATTACTCAAATGAGTGGGAAAATGCATGGGCATGGTAAATTGGACCAAATTTTGCTCAGAAATGTGACAAAAAGCACTTTTCAATTTTTGACCCAAATCAGAAAAAAACGTAGACCCCGCGGTATGTCATTTTGGTGAAAATTTTGACCATTCATGAAACCTTGTTTTTTCCATGAAAAATGACTCAAATGAGTGGGAAAATTCATGGGCATGGTAAATTGGACCAAATTTTGCTCAGAAATGTGAAAAAAGCACTTTTAAATTTTTGACCCAAATCAGAAAAAAACGGTATGTCATTTTGGTGAAAATTTTGACCATTCATGAAACCTTGTTTTTTCCATGAAAAATGACTCAAACGAGTGGGAAAATGCATGGGCATGGTAAATTGGACCAAATTTTGCTCAGAAATGTGAAAAAAGCTCTTTTAAATTTTTGACACAAATCAGAAAAAAACGTAGACCCGCGGTATGTCATTTTGGTGAAAATTTTGACCATTCATGAAACCTTGTTTTTTCCATGAAAAATGACTCAAATGAGTGGGAAAATGCATGGGCATGGTAAATTGGACCAAATTTTGCTCAGAAATGTGAAAAAAGCACTTTTCAATTTTTGACCCAAATCAGAAAAAAACGTAGACCCGCGGTATGTCATTTTGGTGAAAATTTTGACCATTCATGAAACCTTGTTTTTTCCATGAAAAATGACTCAAACGAGTGGGAAAATGCATGGGCATGGTAAATTGGACCAAATTTTGCTCAGAAATGTGAAAAAAGCTCTTTTAAATTTTTGACACAAATCAGAAAAAAACGTAGACCCGCGGTATGTCATTTTGGTGAAAATTTTGACCATTCATGAAACCTTGTTTTTTCCATGAAAAATGACTCAAATGAGTGGGAAAATGCATGGGCATGGTAAATTGGACCAAATTTTGCTCAGAAATGTGAAAAAAGCACTTTTCAATTTTTGACCCAAATCAGTAAAAAACGTAGACCCGCGGTATGTCATTTTGGTGAAAATTTTGACCATTCATGAAACCTTGTTTTTTCCATGAAAAATGACTCAAATGAGTGGGAAAATGCATGGGCATGGTAAATTGGACCAAATTTTGCTCAGAAATGTGAAAAAAGCACTTTTAAATTTTTGACCCAAATCAGAAAAAAACGTAGACCCGCGGTATGTCATTTTGGTGAAAATTTTGACCATTCATGAAACCTTGATTTTTCCATGAAAAATGACTCAAATGAGTGGGAAAATGCATGGGCATGGTAAATTGGACCAAATTTTGCTCAGAAATGTGAAAAAAGCACTTTTCAATTTTTGACCCAAATCAGAAAAAAACGTAGACCCGCGGTATGTCATTTTGGTGAAAATTTTGACCATTCATGAAACCTTGTTTTTTCCATGAAAAATGACTGAAATGAGTGGGGAAATGCATGGGCATGGTAAATTGGAACAAATTTTGCTCAGAAAATGTGTCAAAAGGCACTTTTCAATTTTTGACCCAAATCAGAAAAAAACGTAGACCCGCGGTATGTCATTTTGGTGAAAATTTTGACCATTCATGAAAACTTGTTTTTTGTTCATGAAAAATGACTCAAATGAGTGGGAAAATGCATGGGCATGGTAAATTGGACCAAATTTTGCTCAGAAATGTGACAAAAAGCACTTTTCAATTTTTGACACAAATCAGAAAAAAAAGTAGACCCCGCGGTATGTCATTTTGGTGAAAATTTTGACCATTCATGAAACCTTGTTTTTTTCCATGAAAAATGACTCAAACGAGTGGGAAAATGCATGGGCATGGTAAATTGGACCAAATTTTGCTCAGAAATGTGAAAAAAGCTCGTTTAAATTTTTGACACAAATCAGAAAAAAACGTAGACCCGCGGTATGTCATTTTGGTGAAAATTTTGACCATTCATGAAACCTTGTTTTTTCCATGAAAAATGACTCAAATGAGTGGGAAAATGCATGGGCATGGTAAATTGGACCAAATTTTGCTCAGAAATGTGAAAAAAGCACTTTTCAATTTTTGACCCAAATCAGAAAAAAACGTAGACCCGCGGTATGTCATTTTGGTGAAAATTTTGACCATTCATGAAACCTTGTTTTTTCCATGAAAAATGACTCAAATGAGTGGGAAAATGCATTGGCATGGTAAATTGGGACAAATTTTGCTCAGAAATGTGAAAAAAGGCACTTTTCAATTTTTGACCCAAATCAGAAAAAAACGTAGACCCGCGGTATGTCATTTTGGTGAAAATTTTGACCATTCATGAAACCTTGTTTTTTCCATGAAAAATGACTGAAATGAGTGGGGAAATGCATGGGCATGGTAAATTGGGACAAATTTTGCTCAGAAAATGTGTCAAAAGGCACTTTTCAATTTTTGACCCAAATCAGAAAAAAACGTAGACCCGCGGTATGTCATTTTGGTGAAAATTTTGACCATTCATGAAAACTTGTTTTTTTCATGAAAAATGACTCAAATGAGTGGGAAAATGCATGGGCATGGTAAATTGGACCAAATTTTGCTCAGAAATGTGAAAAAAGCTCTTTTAAATTTTTGACACAAATCAGAAAAAAACGTAGACCCGCGGTATGTCATTTTGGTGAAAATTTTGACCATTCATGAAACCTTGTTTTTTCCATGAAAAATGACTCAAATGAGTGGGAAAATGCATGGGCATGGTAAATTGGACCAAATTTTGCTCAGAAATGTGAAAAAAGCTCTTTTAAATTTTTGACACAAATCAGAAAAAAACGTAGACCCGCGGTATGTCATTTTGGTGAAAATTTTGACCATTCATGAAACCTTGTTTTTTCCATGAAAAATGACTCAAATGAGTGGGAAAATGCATGGGCATGGTAAATTGGACCAAATTTTGCTCAGAAATGTGAAAAAAGCACTTTTCAATTTTTGACCCAAATCAGTAAAAAACGTAGACCCGCGGTATGTCATTTTGGTGAAAATTTTGACCATTCATGAAACCTTGTTTTTTCCATGAAAAATGACTCAAACGAGTGGGAAAATGCATGGGCATGGTAAATTGGACCAAATTTTGCTCAGAAATGTGAAAAAAGCACTTTTCAATTTTTGACCCAAATCAGAAAAAAACGTAGACGCGCGGTATGTCATTTTGGTGAAAATTTTGACCATTCATGAAACCTTGTTTTTTCCATGAAAAATGACTCAAATGAGTGGGAAAATGCACGGGCATGGTAAATTGGGACAAATTTTGCTCAGAAATGTGACAAAAGGCACTTTTCAATTTTTGACCCAAATCAGTAAAAAACGTAGACCCGCGGTATGTCATTTTGGTGAAAATTTTGACCATTCATGAAACCTTGTTTTTTCCATGAAAAATGACTGAAATGAGTGGGGAAATGCATGGGCATGGTAAATTGGGACAAATTTTGCTCAGAAAATGTGTCAAAAGGCACTTTTCAATTTTTGACCCAAATCAGAAAAAACGTAGACCCGCGGTATGTCATTTTGGTGAAAATTTTGACCATTCATGAAACATTGTTTTTTCCATGAAAAATGACTTAAACGACTGGGAAAATGCACGGGCATGGTAAATTGGGACAAATTTTGCTCAGAAATGTGAAAAAAAAGCACTTTTCAATTTTTGACCCAAATCAGAAAAAAACGTAGACCCGCGGTATGTCATTTTGGTGAAAATTTTGACCATTCATGAAACCTTGTTTTTTCCATGAAAAATGACTCAAACGAGTGGGAAAATGCATGGGCATGGTAAATTGGACCAAATTTTGCTCAGAAATGTGAAAAAAGCACTTTTAAATTTTTGACACAAATCAGAAAAAAACGTAGATCCGCGGTATGTCATTTTGGTGAAAATTTTGACCATTCATGAAACCTTGTTTTTTCCATGAAAAATGACTCAAATGAGTGGGAAAATGCATGGGCATGGTAAATTGGACCAAATTTTGCTCAGAAATGTGACAAAAGGCACTTTTAAATTTTTGACCCAAATCAGAAAAAAACGTAGACCCGCGGTATGTCATTTTGGTGAAAATTTTGACCATTCATGAAACCTTGTTTTTTCCATGAAAAATGACTCAAATGAGTGGGAAAATGCATGGGCATGGTAAATTGGGACAAATTTTGCTCAGAAATGTGAAAAAAGCACTTTTAAATTTTTAACACAAATCAGAAAAAAACGTAGACCCGCGGTATGTCATTTTGGCAAAAATTTTGACCATTCATGAAAACTTGTTTTTTTCATGAAAAATGACTCAAATGAGTGGGAAAATGCATGGGCATGGTAAATTGGACCAAATTTTGCTCAGAAATGTGAAAAAAGCACTTTTAAATTTTTGACCCAAATCAGAAAAAACGTAGACCCGCGGTATGTCATTTTGTTGAAAATTTTGACCATTCATGAAACCTTGTTTTTTCCATGAAAAATGACTCAAATGAGTGGGAAAATGCATGGGCATGGTAAATTGGACCAAATTTTGCTCAGAAATGTGAAAAAAGCACTTTTCAATTTTTGACCCAAATCAGAAAAAAACGTAGACCCGCGGTATGTCATTTTGGTGAAAATTTTGACCATTCATGAAACCTTGTTTTTTCCATGAAAAATGACTCAAATGAGTGGGAAAATGCATGGGCATGGAAAATTGGACCAAATTTTGCTCAGAAATGTGACAAAAGGCACTTTTCAATTTTTGACCCAAATCAGAAAAAAACGTAGACCCGCGGTATGTTATTTTGGTGAACATTTTGACCATTCATGAAACCTTGTTTTTTCCATGAAAAATGACTCAAATGAGTGGGAAAATGCATGGGCATGGTAAATTGGACCAAATTTTGCTCAGAAATGTGAAAAAAGCACTTTTCAATTTTTGACCCAAATCAGAAAAAAACGTAGACCCGCGGTATGTCATTTTGGTGAAAATTTTGACCATTCATGAAACCTTGTTTTTTCCATGAAAAATGACTCAAATGAGTGGGAAAATGCATGGGCATGGTAAATTGGAACAAATTTTGCTCAGAAATGTGACAAAAAGCACTTTTAAATTTTTGACCCAAATCAGTAAAAAACGTAGACCCGCGCGCGTTATGTCATTTTGGCAAAAATTTTGACCATTCATGATAACTTGTTTTTTTCATGAAAAATGACTCAAATGAGTGGGAAAATGCATGGGCATGGTAAATTGGACCAAATTTTGCTCAGAAATGTGAAAAAAGCACTTTTCAATTTTTGACCCAAATCAGAAAAAAACGTAGACCCGCGGTATGTCATTTTGGTGAAAATTTTGACCATTCATGAAACCTTGTTTTTTCCATGAAAAATGACTCAAATGAGTGGGAAAATGCATGGGCATGGTAAATTGGACCAAATTTTGCTCATAAATGTGAAAAAAGCTCTTTTAAATTTTTGACACAAATCAGAAAAAAACGTAGACCCGCGCGCGTTATGTCATTTTGGCAAAAATTTTGACCATTCATGATAACTTGTTTTTTTCATGAAAAATGACTCAAATGAGTGGGAAAATGCATGGGCATGGTAAATTGGACCAAATTTTGCTCAGAAATGTGAAAAAAGCACTTTTCAATTTTTGACCCAAATCAGAAAAAAACGTAGACCCGCGGTATGTCATTTTGGTGAAAATTTTGACCATTCATGAAACCTTGTTTTTTCCATGAAAAATGACTCAAATGAGTGGGAAAATGCATGGGCATGGAAAATTGGACCAAATTTTGCTCAGAAATGTGACAAAAGGCACTTTTCAATTTTTGACCGAAATCAGAAAAAAACGTAGACCCGTGGTATGTCATTTTGGTGAACATTTTGACCATTCATGAAACCTTGTTTTTTCCATGAAAAATGACTCAAATGAGTGGGAAAATGCATGGGCATGGTAAATTGGACCAAATTTTGCTCAGAAATGTGAAAAAAGCACTTTTCAATTTTTGACCCAAATCAGAAAAAAACGTAGACCCGCGGTATGTCATTTTGGTGAAAATTTTGACCATTCATGAAACCTTGTTTTTTCCATGAAAAATGACTGAAATGAGTGGGGAAATGCATGGGCATGGTAAATTGGACCACATTTTGCTCAGAAATGTGAAAAAAGCACTTTTCAATTTTTGACCCAAATCAGAAAAAAACGTAGACCCGCGGTATGTCATTTTGGTGAAAATTTTGACCATTCATGAAACCTTGTTTTTTCCATGAAAAATGACTCAAATGAGTGGGAAAATGCATGGGCATGGTAAATTGGAACAAATTTAGCTCAGAAATGTGAAAAAAGCACTTTTCAATTTTTGACCCAAATCAGAAAAAAACGTAGACCCGCGGTATGTCATTTTGGTGAAAATTTTGACCATTCATGAAACCTTGTTTTTTCCATGAAAAATGACTCAAATGAGTGGGAAAATGCATGGGCATGGTAAATTGGAACAAATTTTGCTCAGAAATGTGACAAAAAGCACTTTTAAATTTTTGACCCACATCAGAAAAAAACATAGACCCGCGGTATGTCATTTTGGTGAAAATTTTGACCATTCATGAAACACTGTTTTTTCCATGAAAAATGACTCAATCGAGTGGGAAAATGCACGGGCATGGTAAATTGGGACAAATTTTGCTCAGAAATGTGACAAAAGGCACTTTTCAATTTTTGACCCAAATCAGTAAAAAACGTAGACCCGCGGTATGTCATTTTGGTGAAAATTTTGACCATTCATGAAACACTGTTTTTTCCATGAAAAATGACTCAATCGAGTGGGAAAATGCACGGGCATGGTAAATTGGGACAAATTTTGCTCAGAAATGTGACAAAAGGCACTTTTCAATTTTTGACCCAAATCAGTAAAAAACGTAGACCCGCGGTATGTCATTTTGGTGAAAATTTTGACCATTCATGAAACCTTGTTTTTTCCATGAAAAATGACTGAAATGAGTGGGGAAATGCATGGGCATGATAAATTGGGACAAATTTTGCTCAGAAAATGTGTCAAAAGGCACTTTTCAATTTTTGACCCAAATCAGAAAAAAACGTAGACCCGCGGTATGTCATTTTGGTGAAAATTTTGACCATTCATGAAACCTTGTTTTTTCCATGAAAAATGACTCAAACGAGTGGGAAAATGCATGGGCATGGTAAATTGGACCAAATTTTGCTCAGAAATGTGAAAAAAGCACTTTTAAATTTTTGACACAAATCAGAAAAAAACGTAGACCCGCGGTATGTCATTTTGGTGAAAATTTTGACCATTCATGAAACCTTGTTTTTTCCATGAAAAATGACTCAAATGAGTGGGAAAATGCATGGGCATGGTAAATTGGACCAAATTTTGCTCAGAAATGTGAAAAAAAAGCACTTTTCAATTTTTGACCCAAATCAGAAAAAAACGTAGACCCGCGGTATGTCATTTTGGTGAAAATTTTGACCATTCATGAAACCTTGTTTTTTCCATGAAAAATGACTCAAACGAGTGGGAAAATGCATGGGCATGGTAAATTGGACCAAATTTTGCTCAGAAATGTGAAAAAAGCACTTTTAAATTTTTGACACAAATCAGAAAAAAACGTAGACCCGCGGTATGTCATTTTGGTGAAATTTTTGACCATTCATGAAACCTTGTTTTTTCCATGAAAAATGACTCAAACGAGTGGGAAAATGCATGGGCATGGTAAATTGGACCAAATTTTGCTCAGAAATGTGACAAAAGGCACTTTTCAATTTTTGACCCAAATCAGAAAAAAACGTAGACCCCGCGGTATGTCATTTTGGTGAAAATTTTGACCATTCATGAAACCTTGTTTTTTCCATGAAAAATGACTCAAACGAGTGGGAAAATGCATGATCATGGAAAATTGGACCAAATTTTGCTCAGAAATGTGAAAAAAGCACTTTTCAATTTTTGACCCACATCAGAAAAAAACGTAGACCCGCGCGGTATGTCATTTTGGTGAAAATTTTGACCATTCATGAAAACTTGTTTTTTTCATGAAAAATGACTCAAATGAGTGGGAAAATGCATGGGCATGGTAAATTGGACCAAATTTTGCTCAGAAATGTGAAAAAAGCACTTTTAAATTTTTGACACAAATCAGAAAAAAACGTAGACCCGCGGTATGTCATTTTGGTGAAAATTTTGACCATTCATGAAACCTTGTTTTTTTCATGAAAAATGACTCAAATGAGTGGGAAAATGCATGGGCATGATAAATTGGACCAAATTTTGCTCAGAAATGTGAAAAAAGCACTTTTCAATTTTTGACCCAAATCAGTAAAAAACGTAGACCCGCGGTATGTCATTTTGGTGAAAATTTTGACCATTCATGAAACCTTGTTTTTTCCATGAAAAATGACTCAAACGAGTGGGAAAATGCATGGGCATGGTAAATTGGACCAAATTTTGCTCAGAAATGTGAAAAAAGCACTTTTAAATTTTTGACCCACATCAGAAAAAAACGTAGACCCGCGCGGTATGTCATTTTGGTGAAAATTTTGACCATTCATGAAAACTTGTTTTTTCCATGAAAAATGACTCAAATGAGTGGGAAAATGCATGGGCATGGTAAATTGGGACGAATTTTGCTCAGAAATGTGACAAAAGGCACTTTTCAATTTTTGACCCAAATCAGAAAAAAACGTAGACCCGCGGTATGTCATTTTGGTGAACATTTTGACCATTCATGAAACCTTGTTTTTTCCATGAAAAATGACACAAATGAGTGGGAAAATGCATGGGCATGGTACATTGGACCAAATTTTGCTCAGAAATGTGACAAAAGGCACTTTTCAATTTTTGACCCAAATCAGAAAAAAACGTAGACCCGCGGTATGTCATTTTGGTGAACATTTTGACCATTCATGAAACCTTGTTTTTTCCATGAAAAATGACTCAAATGAGTGGGAAAATGCATGGGCATGGTAAATTGGACCAAATTTTGCTCAGAAATGTGAAAAAAGCACTTTTCAATTTTTGACCCAAATCAGAAAAAAACGTAGACCCGCGGTATGTCATTTTGGTGAAAATTTTGACCATTCATGAAACCTTGTTTTTTCCATGAAAAATGACTCAAATGAGTGGGAAAATGCATGGGCATGGTAAATTGGAACAAATTTTGCTCAGAAATGTGACAAAAAGCACTTTTAAATTTTTGACCCAAATCAGAAAAAAACGTAGACCCCGCGGTATGTCATTTTGGTGAAAATTTTGACCTTTCATAAAACCTTGTTTTTTTCCATGAAAAATGACTGAAATCAGTGGGAAAATTCATGGGCATGGAAAATTGGACCAAATTTTGCTCAGAAATGTGAAAAAAAGCACTTTTCAATTTTTTGACCCAAATCAGAAAAAGACCCGCGGTATGTCATTTTGGTGAAAATTTTGACCATTCATGAAACCTTGTTTTTTCCATGAAAAATGACTGAAATGAGTGGGAAATGCATGGGCATGGTAAATTGGGACAAATTTTGCTCAGAAAATGTGTCAAAAGGCACTTTTCAATTTTTGACCCAAATCAGAAAAAAACGTAGACCCGCGGTATGTCATTTTGGTGAAAATTTTGACCATTCATGAAACCTTGTTTTTTCCATGAAAAATGACTGAAATGAGTGGGAAATGCATGGGCATGGTAAATTGGGACAAATTTTGCTCAGAAAATGTGTCAAAAGGCACTTTTCAATTTTTGACCCAAATCAGAAAAAAACGTAGACCCGCGGTATGTCATTTTGGTGAAAATTTTGACCATTCATGAAACATTGTTTTTTCCATGAAAAATGACTTAAACAAGTGGGAAAATTTACGGGCATGGTAAATTGGGACAAATTTTGCTCAGAAATGTGAAAAAAAAGCACTTTTCAATTTTTGACCCAAATCAGAAAAAAACGTAGACCCGCGGTATGTCATTTTGGTGAAAATTTTGACCATTCATGAAACCTTGTTTTTTCCATGAAAAATGACTCAAATGAGTGGGAAAATGCATGGGCATGGTAAATTGGACCAAATTTTGCTCAGAAATGTGAAAAAAGCACTTTTAAATTTTTGACACAAATCAGAAAAAAACGTAGACCCGCGGTATGTCATTTTGGTGAAAATTTTGACCATTCATGAAACCTTGTTTTTTCCATGAAAAATGACTCAAACGAGTGGGAAAATGCATGGGCATGGTAAATTGGACCAAATTTTGCTCAGAAATGTGAAAAAAGCTCTTTTAAATTTTTGACACAAATCAGAAAAAAACGTAGACCCGCGGTATGTCATTTTGGTGAAAATTTTGACCATTCATGAAACCTTGTTTTTTCCATGAAAAATGACTCAAATGAGTGGGAAAATGCATGGGCATGGTAAATTGGACCAAATTTTGCTCAGAAATGTGAAAAAAGCACTTTTCAATTTTTGACCCAAATCAGTAAAAAACGTAGACCCGCGGTATGTCATTTTGGTGAAAATTTTGACCATTCATGAAACCTTGTTTTTTCCATGAAAAATGACTCAAATGAGTGGGAAAATGCATGGGCATGGTAAATTGGACCAAATTTTGCTCAGAAATGTGGAAAAAGCACTTTTCAATTTTTGACCCAAATCAGAAAAAAACGTAGACCCGCGGTATGTCATTTTGGTGAAAATTTTGACCATTCATGAAACCTTGTTTTTTCCATGAAAAATGACTCAAACGAGTGGGAAAATGCATGGGCATGGTAAATTGGACCAAATTTTGCTCAGAAATGTGAAAAAAGCTCTTTTAAATTTTTGACACAAATCAGAAAAAAACGTAGACCCGCGGTATGTCATTTTGGTGAAAATTTTGACCATTCATGAAACCTTGTTTTTTCCATGAAAAATGACTCAAACGAGTGGGAAAATGCATGGGCATGGTAAATTGGACCAAATTTTGCTCAGAAATGTGACAAAAAGCACTTTTCAATTTTTGACCCAAATCAGAAAAAAACGTAGACCCCGCGGTATGTCATTTTGGTGAAAATTTTGACCATTCATGAAACCTTGTTTTTTCCATGAAAAATGACTCAAATGAGTGGGAAAATTCATGGGCATGGTAAATTGGACCAAATTTTGCTCAGAAATGTGAAAAAAAGCACTTTTAAATTTTTGACCCAAATCAGAAAAAAACGTAGACCCGCGGTATGTCATTTTGGCAAAAATTTTGACCATTCATGAAACCTTGTTTTTTCCATGAAAAATGACTCAAATGAGTGGGAAAATGCATGGGCATGGTAAATTGGACCAAATTTTGCTCAGAAATGTGAAAAAAGCACTTTTCAATTTTTGACCCAAATCAGAAAAAAACGTAGACCCGCGGTATGTCATTTTGGTGAAAATTTTGACCATTCATGAAACCTTGATTTTTCCATGAAAAATGACTTAAGCGACTGGGAAAATGCACGGGCATGGTAAATTGGGACAAATTTTGCTCAGAAATGTGAAAAAAGCACTTTTAAATTTTTGACACAAATCAGAAAAAAACGTAGACCCGCGGTATGTCATTTTGGTGAAAATTTTGACCATTCATGAAACCTTGTTTTTTCCATGAAAAATGACTCAAACGAGTGGGAAAATGCATGGGCATGGTAAATTGGACCAAATTTTGCTCAGAAATGTGAAAAAAGCTCTTTTAAATTTTTGACACAAATCAGAAAAAAACGTAGACCCGCGGTATGTCATTTTGGTGAAAATTTTGACCATTCATGAAACCTTGTTTTTTCCATGAAAAATGACTCAAATGAGTGGGAAAATGCATGGGCATGGTAAATTGGACCAAATTTTGCTCAGAAATGTGAAAAAAGCACTTTTCAATTTTTGACCCAAATCAGTAAAAAACGTAGACCCGCGGTATGTCATTTTGGTGAAAATTTTGACCATTCATGAAACCTTGTTTTTTCCATGAAAAATGACTCAAATGAGTGGGAAAATGCATGGGCATGGTAAATTGGACCAAATTTTGCTCAGAAATGTGAAAAAAGCACTTTTCAATTTTTGACCCAAATCAGTAAAAAACGTAGACCCGCGGTATGTCATTTTGGTGAAAATTTTGACCATTCATGAAACCTTGTTTTTTCCATGAAAAATGACTCAAACGAGTGGGAAAATGCATGATCATGGAAAATTGGACCAAATTTTGCTCAGAAATGTGAAAAAAGCACTTTTCAATTTTTGACCCACATCAGAAAAAAACGTAGACCCGCGGTATGTCATTTTGGTGAAAATTTTGACCATTCATGAAAACTTGTTTTTTTCATGAAAAATGACTCAAATGAGTGGGAAAATGCATGGGCATGGTAAATTGGACCAAATTTTGCTCAGAAATGTGACAAAAAGCACTTTTCAATTTTTGACCCAAATCAGAAAAAAACGTAGACCCCGCGGTATGTCATTTTGGTGAAAATTTTGACCATTCATGAAACCTTGTTTTTTCCATGAAAAATGACTCAAATGAGTGGGAAAATTCATGGGCATGGTAAATTGGACCAAATTTTGCTCAGAAATGTGAAAAAAAGCACTTTTCAATTTTTGACCCAAATCAGAAAAAAACGTAGACCCGCGGTATGTCATTTTGGTGAAAATTTTGACCATTCATGAAACCTTGATTTTTCCATGAAAAATGACTCAAATGAGTGGGAAAATGCATGGGCATGGTAAATTAGGACAAATTTTGCTCAGAAATGTGAAAAAAGCACTTTTAAATTTTTAACACAAATCAGAAAAAAACGTAGACCCGCGGTATGTCATTTTGGCAAAAATTTTGACCATTCATGAAAACTTGTTTTTTTCATGAAAAATGACTCAAATGAGTGGGAAAATGCATGGGCATGGTAAATTGGACCAAATTTTGCTCAGAAATGTGAAAAAAGCACTTTTCAATTTTTGACCCAAATCAGAAAAAAACGTAGACCCGCGGTATGTCATTTTGGTGAAAATTTTGACCATTCATGAAACCTTGTTTTTTCCATGAAAAATGACTCAAATGAGTGGGAAAATGCATGGGCATGGTAAATTGGGACGAATTTTGCTCAGAAATGTGACAAAAGGCACTTTTCAATTTTTGACCCAAATCAGAAAAAAACGTAGACCCGCGGTATGTCATTTTGGTGAAAATTTTGACCATTCATGAAACCTTGTTTTTTCCATGAAAAATGACTCAAATGAGTGGGAAAATGCATGGGCATGGTAAATTGGACCAAATTTTGCTCAGAAATGTGACAAAAGGCACTTTTCAATTTTTGACCCAAATCAGAAAAAAACGTAGACCCGCGGTATGTCATTTTGGTGAAAATTTTGACCATTCATGAAACCTTGTTTTTTCCATGAAAAATGACTCAAATGAGTGGGAAAATGCATGGGCATGGTAAATTGGGACAAATTTTGCTCAGAAATGTGAAAAAAGCACTTTTAAATTTTTAACACAAATCAGAAAAAAACGTAGACCCGCGGTATGTCATTTTGGCAAAAATTTTGACCATTCATGAAAACTTGTTTTTTTCATGAAAAATGACTCAAATGAGTGGGAAAATGCATGGGCATGGTAAATTGGACCAAATTTTGCTCAGAAATGTGAAAAAAGCACTTTTAAATTTTTGACCCAAATCAGAAAAAACGTAGACCCGCGGTATGTCATTTTGGTGAAAATTTTGACCATTCATGAAACCTTGTTTTTTCCATGAAAAATGACTCAAATGAGTGGGAAAATGCATGGGCATGGTAAATTGGACCAAATTTTGCTCAGAAATGTGAAAAAAGCACTTTTCAATTTTTGACCCAAATCAGAAAAAAACGTAGACCCGCGGTATGTCATTTTGGTGAAAATTTTGACCATTCATGAAACCTTGTTTTTTCCATGAAAAATGACTCAAATGAGTGGGAAAATGCATGGGCATGGAAAATTGGACCAAATTTTGCTCAGAAATGTGACAAAAGGCACTTTTCAATTTTTGACCCAAATCAGAAAAAAACGTAGACCCGCGGTATGTTATTTTGGTGAACATTTTGACCATTCATGAAACCTTGTTTTTTCCATGAAAAATGACTCAAATGAGTGGGAAAATGCATGGGCATGGTAAATTGGACCAAATTTTGCTCAGAAATGTGAAAAAAGCACTTTTCAATTTTTGACCCAAATCAGAAAAAAACGTAGACCCGCGGTATGTCATTTTGGTGAAAATTTTGACCATTCATGAAACCTTGTTTTTTCCATGAAAAATGACTCAAATGAGTGGGAAAATGCATGGGCATGGTAAATTGGAACAAATTTTGCTCAGAAATGTGACAAAAAGCACTTTTAAATTTTTGACCCAAATCAGTAAAAAACGTAGACCCGCGGTATGTCATTTTGGTGAAAATTTTGACCATTCATGAAACCTTGTTTTTTCCATGAAAAATGACTCAAATGAGTGGGAAAATGCATGGGCATGGTAAATTGGACCAAATTTTGCTCATAAATGTGAAAAAAGCTCTTTTAAATTTTTGACACAAATCAGAAAAAAACGTAGACCCGCGCGCGTTATGTCATTTTGGCAAAAATTTTGACCATTCATGATAACTTGTTTTTTTCATGAAAAATGACTCAAATGAGTGGGAAAATGCATGGGCATGGTAAATTGGACCAAATTTTGCTCAGAAATGTGAAAAAAGCACTTTTCAATTTTTGACCCAAATCAGAAAAAAACGTAGACCCGCGGTATGTCATTTTGGTGAAAATTTTGACCATTCATGAAACCTTGTTTTTTCCATGAAAAATGACTCAAATGAGTGGGAAAATGCATGGGCATGGAAAATTGGACCAAATTTTGCTCAGAAATGTGACAAAAGGCACTTTTCAATTTTTGACCCAAATCAGAAAAAAACGTAGACCCGCGGTATGTCATTTTGGTGAACATTTTGACCATTCATGAAACCTTGTTTTTTCCATGAAAAATGACTCAAATGAGTGGGAAAATGCATGGGCATGGTAAATTGGACCAAATTTTGCTCAGAAATGTGAAAAAAGCACTTTTCAATTTTTGACCCAAATCAGAAAAAAACGTAGACCCGCGGTATGTCATTTTGGTGAAAATTTTGACCATTCATGAAACATTGTTTTTTCCATGAAAAATGACTTAAATGAGTGGGAAAATTTACGGGCATGGTAAATTGGGACAAATTTTGCTCAGAAATGTGAAAAAAAAGCACTTTTCAATTTTTGACCCAAATCAGAAAAAAACGTAGACCCGCGGTATGTCATTTTGGTGAAAATTTTGACCATTCATGAAACCTTGTTTTTTCCATGAAAAATGACTCAAATGAGTGGGAAAATGCATGGGCATGGTAAATTGGACCAAATTTTGCTCAGAAATGTGAAAAAAGCACTTTTAAATTTTTGACACAAATCAGAAAAAAACGTAGACCCGCGGTATGTCATTTTGGTGAAAATTTTGACCATTCATGAAACCTTGTTTTTTCCATGAAAAACGACTCAAATGAGTGGGAAAATGCATGGGCATGGTAAATTGGGACAAATTTTGCTCAGAAATGTGACAAAAGGCACTTTACAATTTTTGACCCAAATCAGAAAAAAACGTAGACCCGCGGTATGTCATTTTGGTGAAAATTTTGACCATTCATGAAACCTTATTTTTTCCATGAAAAACGACTCAAATGAGTGGGAAAATGCATGGGCATGGTAAATTGGGACAAATTTTGCTCAGAAATGTGAAAAAAGCACTTTTAAATTTTTGACACAAATCAGAAAAAAACGTAGACCCGCGGTATGTCATTTTGGTGAAAATTTTGACCATTCATGAAACCTTGTTTTTTCCATGAAAAATGACTCAAATGCATGGGCATGGTAAATTGGGACAAATTTTGCTCAGAAATGTGAAAAAAAGCACTTTTCAATTTTTTGACCCAAATCAGAAAAAGACCCACGGTATGTCATTTTGGTGAAAATTTTGACCATTCATGAAAACTTGTTTTTTCCATGAAAAATGACTCAAATGAGTGGGAAAATGCATGGGCATGGTAAATTGGGACAAATTTTGCTCAGAAACGTGAAAAAAGCACTTTTCAATTTTTGACCCAAATCAGAAAAAAACGTAGACCTGCGGTATGTCATTTTGGCGAAAATTTTGACCATTCATGAAAACTTGTTTTTTTCATGAAAAATGACTCAAATGAGTGGGAAAATGCATGGGCATGGTAAATTGGGACAAATTTTACTCAGAAATGTGAAAAAAAAGCACTTTTCAATTTTTGACCCAAATCAGAAAAAAACGTAGACCCGCGGTATGTCATTTTGGTGAACATTTTGACCATTCATGAAACCTTGTTTTTTCCATGAAAAATGACTCAAATGAGTGGGAAAAAGCATTGGCATGGTAAATTGGGATATATTTTGCTCAGAAATGTGACAAAAAGCACTTTTCAATTTTTGACCAAAATCAGAAAAACACGTAGACCCACGGTATGTCATTTTGGTGAACATTTTGACCATTCATGAAACCTTGTTTTTTCCATGAAAAATGACTCAAATGAGTGGGAAAATGCATGGGCATGGAAAATTGGACCAAATTTTGCTCAGAAATGTGAAAAAAGCACTTTTCAATTTTTGAACCATATCAGAAAAAAATATAGACCCGCGCGGTATGTCATTTTGGTGAAAATTTTGACCATTCATGAAACCTTGTTTTTTCCATGAAAAATGACTGAAATGAGTGGGGAAATGCATGGGCATGGTAAATTGGGACAAATTTTTCTCAGAAAATGTGTCAAAAGGCACTTTTCAATTTTTGACCCAAATCAGAAAAAAACGTAGACCCGCGGTATGTCATTTTGGTGAAAATTTTGACCATTCATGAAACATTGTTTTTTCCATGAAAAATGACTTAAACGACTGGGAAAATGCACGGGCATGGTAAATTGGGACAAATTTTGCTCAGAAATGGTAAAAAAAAAGCACTTTTCAATTTTTGACCCAAATCAGAAAAAAACGTAGACCCGCGGTATGTCATTTTGGTGAAAATTTTGACCATTTATGAAACCTTGTTTTTTCCATGAAAAATGACTCAAATGAGTGGGAAAATGCATGGGCATGGTAAATTGGACCAAATTTTGCTCAGAAATGTGAAAAAAGCACTTTTAAATTTTTGACACAAATCAGAAAAAAACGTAGACCCGCGGTATGTCATTTTGGTGAAAATTTTGACCATTCATGAAACCTTGTTTTTTCCATGAAAAATGACTCAAATGAGTGGGAAAATGCATGGGCATGGTAAATTGGGACAAATTTTGCTCAGAAATGTGAAAAAAGCACTTTTAAATTTTTGACCCAAATCAGAAAAAAACGTAGACCCGCGGTATGTCATTTTGGTGAAAATTTTGACCATTCATGAAACCTTGATTTTTCCATGAAAAATGACTCAAATGAGTGGGAAAATGCATGGGCATGGTAAATTGGGACAAATTTTGCTCAGAAATGTGTCAAAAGGCACTTTTCAATTTTTGACCCAAATCAGAAAAAAACGTAGACCCGCGGTATGTCATTTTGGTGAACATTTTGACCATTCATGAAACCTTGTTTTTTCCATGAAAAATGACTCAAATGAGTGGGAAAATGCATGGACATGGAAAATTGGACCAAATTTTGCTCAGAAATGTGACAAAAGGCACTTTTAAATTTTTGACCCAAATCAGAAAAAAACGTAGACCCGCGGTATGTCATTTTGGTGAAAATTTTGACCTTAGAAAAAAACAAAAAAACACTCAGAAAAAAACGTTTTTTTCATTTTGGTGAAAATTTTGACCATTCATGAAACCCTGTTTTTTCCATGAAAAATGACTGAAATGAGTGGGAAATGCATGGGCATGGTAAATTGGGACAAATTTTGCTCAGAAAATGTGTCAAAAGGCACTTTTCAATTTTTGACCCAAATCAGAAAAAAACGTAGACCCGCGGTATGTCATTTTGGTGAAAATTTTGACCATTCATGAAACCCTGTTTTTTCCATGAAAAATGACTCAAATGAGTGGGAAAATGCATGGGCATGGAAAATTGGACCAAATTTTGCTCAGAAATGTGAAAAAAGCACTTTTAAATTTTTGACCCAAATCAGAAAAAAATATAGACCCGCGCGGTATGTCATTTTGGTGAAAATTTTGACCATTCATGAAACCTTGTTTTTTCCATGAAAAATGACTGAAATGAGTGGGGAAATGCATGGGCATGGTAAATTGGGACAAATTTTGCTCAGAAATGTGAAAAAAAAGCACTTTTCAATTTTTGACCCAAATCAGAAAAAAACGTAGACCCCGCGGTATGTCATTTTGGTGAAAATTTTGACCATTTATGAAACCTTGTTTTTTCCATGAAAAATGACTCAAATGAGTGGGAAAATGCATGGGCATGGTAAATTGGACCAAATTTTGCTCAGAAATGTGAAAAAAGCACTTTTAAATTTTTGACACAAATCAGAAAAAAACGTAGACCCGCGGTATGTCATTTTGGTGAAAATTTTGACCATTCATGAAACCTTGTTTTTTTCATGAAAAATGACTCAAATGAGTGGGAAAATGCATGGGCATGATAAATTGGACCAAATTTTGCTCAGAAATGTGAAAAAAGCACTTTTCAATTTTTGACCCAAATCAGTAAAAAACGTAGACCCGCGGTATGTCATTTTGGTGAAAATTTTGACCATTCATGAAACCTTGTTTTTTCCATGAAAAATGACTCAAACGAGTGGGAAAATGCATGGGCATGGTAAATTGGACCAAATTTTGCTCAGAAATGTGAAAAAAGCACTTTTAAATTTTTGACCCACATCAGAAAAAAACGTAGACCCGCGCGGTATGTCATTTTGGTGAAAATTTTGACCATTCATGAAAACTTGTTTTTTCCATGAAAAATGACTCAAATGAGTGGGAAAATGCATGGGCATGGTAAATTGGGACGAATTTTGCTCAGAAATGTGACAAAAGGCACTTTTCAATTTTTGACCCAAATCAGAAAAAAACGTAGACCCGCGGTATGTCATTTTGGTGAACATTTTGACCATTCATGAAACCTTGTTTTTTCCATGAAAAATGACTCAAATGAGTGGGAAAATGCATGGGCATGGTAAATTGGACCAAATTTTGCTCAGAAATGTGACAAAAGGCACTTTTCAATTTTTGACCCAAATCAGAAAAAAACGTAGACCCGCGGTATGTCATTTTGGTGAACATTTTGACCATTCATGAAACCTTGTTTTTTCCATGAAAAATGACTCAAATGAGTGGGAAAATGCATGGGCATGGTAAATTGGACCAAATTTTGCTCAGAAATGTGAAAAAAGCACTTTTCAATTTTTGACCCAAATCAGAAAAAAACGTAGACCCGCGGTATGTCATTTTGGTGAAAATTTTGACCATTCATGAAACCTTGTTTTTTCCATGAAAAATGACTCAAATGAGTGGGAAAATGCATGGGCATGGTAAATTGGAACAAATTTTGCTCAGAAATGTGACAAAAAGCACTTTTAAATTTTTGACCCAAATCAGAAAAAAACGTAGACCCCGCGGTATGTCATTTTGGTGAAAATTTTGACCTTTCATAAAACCTTGTTTTTTTCCATGAAAAATGACTGAAATCAGTGGGAAAATTCATGGGCATGGAAAATTGGACCAAATTTTGCTCAGAAATGTGAAAAAAAGCACTTTTCAATTTTTTGACCCAAATCAGAAAAAGACCCGCGGTATGTCATTTTGGTGAAAATTTTGACCATTCATGAAACCTTGTTTTTTCCATGAAAAATGACTGAAATGAGTGGGAAATGCATGGGCATGGTAAATTGGGACAAATTTTGCTCAGAAAATGTGTCAAAAGGCACTTTTCAATTTTTGACCCAAATCAGAAAAAAACGTAGACCCGCGGTATGTCATTTTGGTGAAAATTTTGACCATTCATGAAACCTTGTTTTTTCCATGAAAAATGACTGAAATGAGTGGGAAATGCATGGGCATGGTAAATTGGGACAAATTTTGCTCAGAAAATGTGTCAAAAGGCACTTTTCAATTTTTGACCCAAATCAGAAAAAAACGTAGACCCGCGGTATGTCATTTTGGTGAAAATTTTGACCATTCATGAAACATTGTTTTTTCCATGAAAAATGACTTAAACAAGTGGGAAAATTTACGGGCATGGTAAATTGGGACAAATTTTGCTCAGAAATGTGAAAAAAAAGCACTTTTCAATTTTTGACCCAAATCAGAAAAAAACGTAGACCCGCGGTATGTCATTTTGGTGAAAATTTTGACCATTCATGAAACCTTGTTTTTTCCATGAAAAATGACTCAAATGAGTGGGAAAATGCATGGGCATGGTAAATTGGACCAAATTTTGCTCAGAAATGTGAAAAAAGCACTTTTAAATTTTTGACACAAATCAGAAAAAAACGTAGACCCGCGGTATGTCATTTTGGTGAAAATTTTGACCATTCATGAAACCTTGTTTTTTCCATGAAAAATGACTCAAACGAGTGGGAAAATGCATGGGCATGGTAAATTGGACCAAATTTTGCTCAGAAATGTGAAAAAAGCTCTTTTAAATTTTTGACACAAATCAGAAAAAAACGTAGACCCGCGGTATGTCATTTTGGTGAAAATTTTGACCATTCATGAAACCTTGTTTTTTCCATGAAAAATGACTCAAATGAGTGGGAAAATGCATGGGCATGGTAAATTGGACCAAATTTTGCTCAGAAATGTGAAAAAAGCACTTTTCAATTTTTGACCCAAATCAGTAAAAAACGTAGACCCGCGGTATGTCATTTTGGTGAAAATTTTGACCATTCATGAAACCTTGTTTTTTCCATGAAAAATGACTCAAATGAGTGGGAAAATGCATGGGCATGGTAAATTGGACCAAATTTTGCTCAGAAATGTGAAAAAAGCACTTTTCAATTTTTGACCCAAATCAGAAAAAAACGTAGACCCGCGGTATGTCATTTTGGTGAAAATTTTGACCATTCATGAAACCTTGTTTTTTCCATGAAAAATGACTCAAACGAGTGGGAAAATGCATGGGCATGGTAAATTGGACCAAATTTTGCTCAGAAATGTGAAAAAAGCTCTTTTAAATTTTTGACACAAATCAGAAAAAAACGTAGACCCGCGGTATGTCATTTTGGTGAAAATTTTGACCATTCATGAAACCTTGTTTTTTCCATGAAAAATGACTCAAACGAGTGGGAAAATGCATGGGCATGGTAAATTGGACCAAATTTTGCTCAGAAATGTGACAAAAAGCACTTTTCAATTTTTGACCCAAATCAGAAAAAAACGTAGACCCCGCGGTATGTCATTTTGGTGAAAATTTTGACCATTCATGAAACCTTGTTTTTTCCATGAAAAATGACTCAAATGAGTGGGAAAATTCATGGGCATGGTAAATTGGACCAAATTTTGCTCAGAAATGTGAAAAAAAGCACTTTTCAATTTTTGACCCAAATCAGAAAAAAACGTAGACCCGCGGTATGTCATTTTGGTGAAAATTTTGACCATTCATGAAACCTTGATTTTTCCATGAAAAATGACTCAAATGAGTGGGAAAATGCATGGGCATGGTAAATTGGGACAAATTTTGCTCAGAAATGTGAAAAAAGCACTTTTAAATTTTTAACACAAATCAGAAAAAAACGTAGACCCGCGGTATGTCATTTTGGCAAAAATTTTGACCATTCATGAAACCTTGTTTTTTCCATGAAAAATGACTCAAATGAGTGGGAAAATGCATGGGCATGGTAAATTGGACCAAATTTTGCTCAGAAATGTGAAAAAAGCACTTTTCAATTTTTGACCCAAATCAGAAAAAAACGTAGACCCGCGGTATGTCATTTTGGTGAAAATTTTGACCATTCATGAAACCTTGATTTTTCCATGAAAAATGACTTAAACGACTGGGAAAATGCACGGGCATGGTAAATTGGGACAAATTTTGCTCAGAAATGTGAAAAAAGCACTTTTAAATTTTTGACACAAATCAGAAAAAAACGTAGACCCGCGGTATGTCATTTTGGTGAAAATTTTGACCATTCATGAAACCTTGTTTTTTCCATGAAAAATGACTCAAACGAGTGGGAAAATGCATGGGCATGGTAAATTGGACCAAATTTTGCTCAGAAATGTGAAAAAAGCTCTTTTAAATTTTTGACACAAATCAGAAAAAAACGTAGACCCGCGGTATGTCATTTTGGTGAAAATTTTGACCATTCATGAAACCTTGTTTTTTCCATGAAAAATGACTCAAATGAGTGGGAAAATGCATGGGCATGGTAAATTGGACCAAATTTTGCTCAGAAATGTGAAAAAAGCACTTTTCAATTTTTGACCCAAATCAGTAAAAAACGTAGACCCGCGGTATGTCATTTTGGTGAAAATTTTGACCATTCATGAAACCTTGTTTTTTCCATGAAAAATGACTCAAATGAGTGGGAAAATGCATGGGCATGGTAAATTGGACCAAATTTTGCTCAGAAATGTGAAAAAAGCACTTTTCAATTTTTGACCCAAATCAGTAAAAAACGTAGACCCGCGGTATGTCATTTTGGTGAAAATTTTGACCATTCATGAAACCTTGTTTTTTCCATGAAAAATGACTCAAACGAGTGGGAAAATGCATGATCATGGAAAATTGGACCAAATTTTGCTCAGAAATGTGAAAAAAGCACTTTTCAATTTTTGACCCACATCAGAAAAAAACGTAGACCCGCGGTATGTCATTTTGGTGAAAATTTTGACCATTCATGAAAACTTGTTTTTTTCATGAAAAATGACTCAAATGAGTGGGAAAATGCATGGGCATGGTAAATTGGACCAAATTTTGCTCAGAAATGTGACAAAAAGCACTTTTCAATTTTTGACCCAAATCAGAAAAAAACGTAGACCCCGCGGTATGTCATTTTGGTGAAAATTTTGACCATTCATGAAACCTTGTTTTTTCCATGAAAAATGACTCAAATGAGTGGGAAAATTCATGGGCATGGTAAATTGGACCAAATTTTGCTCAGAAATGTGAAAAAAAGCACTTTTCAATTTTTGACCCAAATCAGAAAAAAACGTAGACCCGCGGTATGTCATTTTGGTGAAAATTTTGACCATTCATGAAACCTTGATTTTTCCATGAAAAATGACTCAAATGAGTGGGAAAATGCATGGGCATGGTAAATTAGGACAAATTTTGCTCAGAAATGTGAAAAAAGCACTTTTAAATTTTTAACACAAATCAGAAAAAAACGTAGACCCGCGGTATGTCATTTTGGCAAAAATTTTGACCATTCATGAAAACTTGTTTTTTTCATGAAAAATGACTCAAATGAGTGGGAAAATGCATGGGCATGGTAAATTGGACCAAATTTTGCTCAGAAATGTGAAAAAAGCACTTTTCAATTTTTGACCCAAATCAGAAAAAAACGTAGACCCGCGGTATGTCATTTTGGTGAAAATTTTGACCATTCATGAAACCTTGTTTTTTCCATGAAAAATGACTCAAATGAGTGGGAAAATGCATGGGCATGGTAAATTGGGACGAATTTTGCTCAGAAATGTGACAAAAGGCACTTTTCAATTTTTGACCCAAATCAGAAAAAAACGTAGACCCGCGGTATGTCATTTTGGTGAAAATTTTGACCATTCATGAAACCTTGTTTTTTCCATGAAAAATGACTCAAATGAGTGGGAAAATGCATGGGCATGGTAAATTGGACCAAATTTTGCTCAGAAATGTGACAAAAGGCACTTTTCAATTTTTGACCCAAATCAGAAAAAAACGTAGACCCGCGGTATGTCATTTTGGTGAAAATTTTGACCATTCATGAAACCTTGTTTTTTCCATGAAAAATGACTCAAATGAGTGGGAAAATGCATGGGCATGGTAAATTGGGACAAATTTTGCTCAGAAATGTGAAAAAAGCACTTTTAAATTTTTAACACAAATCAGAAAAAAACGTAGACCCGCGGTATGTCATTTTGGCAAAAATTTTGACCATTCATGAAAACTTGTTTTTTTCATGAAAAATGACTCAAATGAGTGGGAAAATGCATGGGCATGGTAAATTGGACCAAATTTTGCTCAGAAATGTGAAAAAAGCACTTTTAAATTTTTGACCCAAATCAGAAAAAACGTAGACCCGCGGTATGTCATTTTGGTGAAAATTTTGACCATTCATGAAACCTTGTTTTTTCCATGAAAAATGACTCAAATGAGTGGGAAAATGCATGGGCATGGTAAATTGGACCAAATTTTGCTCAGAAATGTGAAAAAAGCACTTTTCAATTTTTGACCCAAATCAGAAAAAAACGTAGACCCGCGGTATGTCATTTTGGTGAAAATTTTGACCATTCATGAAACCTTGTTTTTTCCATGAAAAATGACTCAAATGAGTGGGAAAATGCATGGGCATGGAAAATTGGACCAAATTTTGCTCAGAAATGTGAAAAAAGCACTTTTCAATTTTTGACCCAAATCAGAAAAAAACGTAGACCCGCGGTATGTCATTTTGGTGAAAATTTTGACCATTCATGAAACCTTGTTTTTTCCATGAAAAATGACTCAAATGAGTGGGAAAATGCATGGGCATGGTAAATTGGAACAAATTTTGCTCAGAAATGTGACAAAAAGCACTTTTAAATTTTTGACCCAAATCAGTAAAAAACGTAGACCCGCGGTATGTCATTTTGGTGAAAATTTTGACCATTCATGAAACCTTGTTTTTTCCATGAAAAATGACTCAAATGAGTGGGAAAATGCATGGGCATGGTAAATTGGACCAAATTTTGCTCATAAATGTGAAAAAAGCTCTTTTAAATTTTTGACACAAATCAGAAAAAAACGTAGACCCGCGCGCGTTATGTCATTTTGGCAAAAATTTTGACCATTCATGATAACTTGTTTTTTTCATGAAAAATGACTCAAATGAGTGGGAAAATGCATGGGCATGGTAAATTGGACCAAATTTTGCTCAGAAATGTGAAAAAAGCACTTTTCAATTTTTGACCCAAATCAGAAAAAAACGTAGACCCGCGGTATGTCATTTTGGTGAAAATTTTGACCATTCATGAAACCTTGTTTTTTCCATGAAAAATGACTCAAATGAGTGGGAAAATGCATGGGCATGGAAAATTGGACCAAATTTTGCTCAGAAATGTGACAAAAGGCACTTTTCAATTTTTGACCCAAATCAGAAAAAAACGTAGACCCGCGGTATGTCATTTTGGTGAACATTTTGACCATTCATGAAACCTTGTTTTTTCCATGAAAAATGACTCAAATGAGTGGGAAAATGCATGGGCATGGTAAATTGGACCAAATTTTGCTCAGAAATGTGAAAAAAGCACTTTTCAATTTTTGACCCAAATCAGAAAAAAACGTAGACCCGCGGTATGTCATTTTGGTGAAAATTTTGACCATTCATGAAACCTTGTTTTTTCCATGAAAAATGACTGAAATGAGTGGGAAATGCATGGGCATGGTAAATTGGGACAAATTTTGCTCAGAAAATGTGTCAAAAGGCACTTTTCAATTTTTGACCCAAATCAGAAAAAAACGTAGACCCGCGGTATGTCATTTTGGTGAAAATTTTGACCATTCATGAAACATTGTTTTTTCCATGAAAAATGACTTAAACAAGTGGGAAAATTTACGGGCATGGTAAATTGGGACAAATTTTGCTCAGAAATGTGAAAAAAAAGCACTTTTCAATTTTTGACCCAAATCAGAAAAAAACGTAGACCCGCGGTATGTCATTTTGGTGAAAATTTTGACCATTCATGAAACATTGTTTTTTCCATGAAAAATGACTTAAACAAGTGGGAAAATTTACGGGCATGGTAAATTGGGACAAATTTTGCTCAGAAATGTGAAAAAAAAGCACTTTTCAATTTTTGACCCAAATCAGAAAAAAACGTAGACCCGCGGTATGTCATTTTGGTGAAAATTTTGACCATTCATGAAACCTTGTTTTTTCCATGAAAAATGACTCAAATGAGTGGGAAAATGCATGGGCATGGTAAATTGGACCAAATTTTGCTCAGAAATGTGAAAAAAGCACTTTTAAATTTTTGACACAAATCAGAAAAAAACGTAGACCCGCGGTATGTCATTTTGGTGAAAATTTTGACCATTCATGAAACCTTGTTTTTTCCATGAAAAACGACTCAAATGAGTGGGAAAATGCATGGGCATGGTAAATTGGGACAAATTTTGCTCAGAAATGTGACAAAAGGCACTTTACAATTTTTGACCCAAATCAGAAAAAAACGTAGACCCGCGGTATGTCATTTTGGTGAAAATTTTGACCATTCATGAAACCTTATTTTTTCCATGAAAAACGACTCAAATGTGTGGGAAAATGCATGGGCATGGTAAATTGGGACAAATTTTGCTCAGAAATGTGAAAAAAGCACTTTTAAATTTTTGACACAAATCAGAAAAAAACGTAGACCCGCGGTATGTCATTTTGGTGAAAATTTTGACCATTCATGAAACCTTGTTTTTTCCATGAAAAATGACTCAAATGCATGGGCATGGTAAATTGGGACAAATTTTGCTCAGAAATGTGAAAAAAAGCACTTTTCAATTTTTTGACCCAAATCAGAAAAAGACCCACGGTATGTCATTTTGGTGAAAATTTTGACCATTCATGAAAACTTGTTTTTTCCATGAAAAATGACTCAAATGAGTGGGAAAATGCATGGGCATGGTAAATTGGGACAAATTTTGCTCAGAAACGTGAAAAAAGCACTTTTCAATTTTTGACCCAAATCAGAAAAAAACGTAGACCTGCGGTATGTCATTTTGGCGAAAATTTTGACCATTCATGAAAACTTGTTTTTTTCATGAAAAATGACTCAAATGAGTGGGAAAATGCATGGGCATGGTAAATTGGGACAAATTTTACTCAGAAATGTGAAAAAAAAGCACTTTTCAATTTTTGACCCAAATCAGAAAAAAACGTAGACCCGCGGTATGTCATTTTGGTGAACATTTTGACCATTCATGAAACCTTGTTTTTTCCATGAAAAATGACTCAAATGAGTGGGAAAAAGCATTGGCATGGTAAATTGGGATATATTTTGCTCAGAAATGTGACAAAAAGCACTTTTCAATTTTTGACCAAAATCAGAAAAACACGTAGACCCACGGTATGTCATTTTGGTGAACATTTTGACCATTCATGAAACCTTGTTTTTTCCATGAAAAATGACTCAAATGAGTGGGAAAATGCATGGGCATGGAAAATTGGACCAAATTTTGCTCAGAAATGTGAAAAAAGCACTTTTCAATTTTTGAACCGTATCAGAAAAAAATATAGACCCGCGCGGTATGTCATTTTGGTGAAAATTTTGACCATTCATGAAACCTTGTTTTTTCCATGAAAAATGACTGAAATGAGTGGGGAAATGCATGGGCATGGTAAATTGGGACAAATTTTTCTCAGAAAATGTGTCAAAAGGCACTTTTCAATTTTTGACCCAAATCAGAAAAAAACGTAGACCCGCGGTATGTGATTCTGGTGAAAATTTTGACCATTCATGAAACCTTGTTTTTTCCATGAAAAATGACTGAAATGAGTGGGGAAATGCATGGGCATGGTAAATTGGGACAAATTTTTCTCAGAAAATGTGTCAAAAGGCACTTTTCAATTTTTGACCCAAATCAGAAAAAAACGTAGACCCGCGGTATGTCATTTTGGTGAAAATTTTGACCATTCATGAAACATTGTTTTTTCCATGAAAAATGACTTAAACGACTGGGAAAATGCACGGGCATGGTAAATTGGGACAAATTTTGCTCAGAAATGGTAAAAAAAAAGCACTTTTCAATTTTTGACCCAAATCAGAAAAAAACGTAGACCCGGAATGTCATTTTGGTGAAAATTTTGACCATTTATGAAACCTTGTTTTTTCCATGAAAAATGACTCAAATGAGTGGGAAAATGCATGGGCATGGTAAATTGGACCAAATTTTGCTCAGAAATGTGAAAAAAGCACTTTTAAATTTTTGACACAAATCAGAAAAAAACGTAGACCCGCGGTATGTCATTTTGGTGAAAATTTTGACCATTCATGAAACCTTGTTTTTTCCATGAAAAATGACTCAAATGAGTGGGAAAATGCATGGGCATGGTAAATTGGGACAAATTTTGCTCAGAAATGTGAAAAAAGCACTTTTAAATTTTTGACCCAAATCAGAAAAAAACGTAGACCCCGCGGTATGTCATTTTGGTGAAAATTTTGACCATTCATGAAACCTTGTTTTTTCCATGAAAAATAACTCAAACAAGTGGGAAAATGCATGGGCATGGTAAATTGGGACAAATTTTGCTCAGAAATGTGAAAAAAGCACTTTTAAATTTTTGACCCAAATCAGAAAAAAACGTAGACCCGCGGTATGTCATTTTGGCGAAAATTTTGACCATTCGTGAAACCTTGTTTTTTCCATGAAAAATAACTCAAATGAGTGGGAAAATGCATGGGCATGGTAAATTGGACCAAATTTTGCTCAGAAATGTGACAAAAGGCACTTTTCAATTTTTGACCCAAATCAGAAAAAAACGTAGACCCGCGGTATGTCATTTTGGTGAACATTTTGACCATTCATGAAACCTTGTTTTTTCCATGAAAAATGACTCAAATGAGTGGGAAAATGCATGGACATGGAAAATTGGACCAAATTTTGCTCAGAAATGTGACAAAAGGCACTTTTAAATTTTTGACCCAAATCAGAAAAAAACGTAGACCCGCGGTATGTCATTTTGGTGAAAATTTTGACCTTAGAAAAAAACAAAAAAAACACTCAGAAAAAAACGTTTTTTTCATTTTGGTGAAAATTTTGACCATTCATGAAACCCTGTTTTTTCCATGAAAAATGACTGAAATGAGTGGGAAATGCATGGGCATGGTAAATTGGGACAAATTTTGCTCAGAAAATGTGTCAAAAGGCACTTTTCAATTTTTGACCCAAATCAGAAAAAAACGTAGACCCGCGGTATGTCATTTTGGTGAAAATTTTGACCATTCATGAAACCTTGTTTTTTCCATGAAAAATGACTCAAATGAGTGGGAAAATGCATGGGCATGGAAAATTGGACCAAATTTTGCTCAGAAATGTGAAAAAAGCACTTTTAAATTTTTGACCCAAATCAGAAAAAAATATAGACCCGCGCGGTATGTCATTTTGGTGAAAATTTTGACCATTCATGAAACCTTGTTTTTTCCATGAAAAATGACTGAAATGAGTGGGGAAATGCATGGGCATGGTAAATTGGGACAAATTTTGCTCAGAAATGTGAAAAAAAAGCACTTTTCAATTTTTGACCCAAATCAGAAAAAAACGTAGACCCGCGGTATGTCATTTTGGTGAAAATTTTGACCATTTATGAAACCTTGTTTTTTCCATGAAAAATGACTCAAATGAGTGGGAAAATGCATGGGCATGGTAAATTGGACCAAATTTTGCTCAGAAATGTGAAAAAAGCACTTTTAAATTTTTGACACAAATCAGAAAAAAACGTAGACCCGCGGTATGTCATTTTGGTGAAAATTTTGACCATTCATGAAACATTGTTTTTTCCATGAAAAATGACTTAAACGACTGGGAAAATGCACGGGCATGGTAAATTGGGACAAATTTTGCTCAGAAATGTGAAAAAAAAGCACTTTTCAATTTTTGACCCAAATCAGAAAAAAACGTAGATCCGCGGTATGTCATTTTGGTGAAAATTTTGACCATTCATGATAACTTGTTTTTTTCATGAAAAATGACTCAAACGAGTGGGAAAATGCATGGGCATGGTAAATTGGACCAAATTTTGCTCATAAATGTGAAAAAAGCTCTTTTAAATTTTTGACACAAATCAGAAAAAAACGTAGACCCGCGCGCGTTATGTCATTTTGGCAAAAATTTTGACCATTCATGATAACTTGTTTTTTTCATGAAAAATGACTCAAATGAGTGGGAAAATGCATGGGCATGGTAAATTGGACCAAATTTTGCTCAGAAATGTGAAAAAAGCACTTTTCAATTTTTGACCCAAATCAGAAAAAAACGTAGACCCGCGGTATGTCATTTTGGTGAAAATTTTGACCATTCATGAAACCTTGTTTTTTCCATGAAAAATGACTCAAATGAGTGGGAAAATGCATGGGCATGGAAAATTGGACCAAATTTTGCTCAGAAATGTGACAAAAGGCACTTTTCAATTTTTGACCCAAATCAGAAAAAAACGTAGACCCGTGGTATGTCATTTTGGTGAACATTTTGACCATTCATGAAACCTTGTTTTTTCCATGAAAAATGACTCAAATGAGTGGGAAAATGCATGGGCATGGTAAATTGGACCAAATTTTGCTCAGAAATGTGAAAAAAGCACTTTTCAATTTTTGACCCAAATCAGAAAAAAACGTAGACCCGCGGTATGTCATTTTGGTGAAAATTTTGACCATTCATGAAACCTTGTTTTTTCCATGAAAAATGACTGAAATGAGTGGGGAAATGCATGGGCATGGTAAATTGGACCACATTTTGCTCAGAAATGTGAAAAAAGCACTTTTCAATTTTTGACCCAAATCAGAAAAAAACGTAGACCCGCGGTATGTCATTTTGGTGAAAATTTTGACCATTCATGAAACCTTGTTTTTTCCATGAAAAATGACTCAAATGAGTGGGAAAATGCATGGGCATGGTAAATTGGAACAAATTTAGCTCAGAAATGTGAAAAAAGCACTTTTCAATTTTTGACCCAAATCAGAAAAAAACGTAGACCCGCGGTATGTCATTTTGGTGAAAATTTTGACCATTCATGAAACCTTGTTTTTTCCATGAAAAATGACTCAAATGAGTGGGAAAATGCATGGGCATGGTAAATTGGAACAAATTTTGCTCAGAAATGTGACAAAAAGCACTTTTAAATTTTTGACCCACATCAGAAAAAAACATAGACCCGCGGTATGTCATTTTGGTGAAAATTTTGACCATTCATGAAACACTGTTTTTTCCATGAAAAATGACTCAATCGAGTGGGAAAATGCACGGGCATGGTAAATTGGGACAAATTTTGCTCAGAAATGTGACAAAAGGCACTTTTCAATTTTTGACCCAAATCAGTAAAAAACGTAGACCCGCGGTATGTCATTTTGGTGAAAATTTTGACCATTCATGAAACACTGTTTTTTCCATGAAAAATGACTCAATCGAGTGGGAAAATGCACGGGCATGGTAAATTGGGACAAATTTTGCTCAGAAATGTGACAAAAGGCACTTTTCAATTTTTGACCCAAATCAGTAAAAAACGTAGACCCGCGGTATGTCATTTTGGTGAAAATTTTGACCATTCATGAAACCTTGTTTTTTCCATGAAAAATGACTGAAATGAGTGGGGAAATGCATGGGCATGATAAATTGGGACAAATTTTGCTCAGAAAATGTGTCAAAAGGCACTTTTCAATTTTTGACCCAAATCAGAAAAAAACGTAGACCCGCGGTATGTCATTTTGGTGAAAATTTTGACCATTCATGAAACCTTGTTTTTTCCATGAAAAATGACTCAAACGAGTGGGAAAATGCATGGGCATGGTAAATTGGACCAAATTTTGCTCAGAAATGTGAAAAAAGCACTTTTAAATTTTTGACACAAATCAGAAAAAAACGTAGACCCGCGGTATGTCATTTTGGTGAAAATTTTGACCATTCATGAAACCTTGTTTTTTCCATGAAAAATGACTCAAATGAGTGGGAAAATGCATGGGCATGGTAAATTGGACCAAATTTTGCTCAGAAATGTGAAAAAAAAGCACTTTTCAATTTTTGACCCAAATCAGAAAAAAACGTAGACCCGCGGTATGTCATTTTGGTGAAAATTTTGACCATTCATGAAACCTTGTTTTTTCCATGAAAAATGACTCAAACGAGTGGGAAAATGCATGGGCATGGTAAATTGGACCAAATTTTGCTCAGAAATGTGAAAAAAGCACTTTTAAATTTTTGACACAAATCAGAAAAAAACGTAGACCCGCGGTATGTCATTTTGGTGAAATTTTTGACCATTCATGAAACCTTGTTTTTTCCATGAAAAATGACTCAAACGAGTGGGAAAATGCATGGGCATGGTAAATTGGACCAAATTTTGCTCAGAAATGTGACAAAAGGCACTTTTCAATTTTTGACCCAAATCAGAAAAAAACGTAGACCCCGCGGTATGTCATTTTGGTGAAAATTTTGACCATTCATGAAACCTTGTTTTTTCCATGAAAAATGACTCAAACGAGTGGGAAAATGCATGATCATGGAAAATTGGACCAAATTTTGCTCAGAAATGTGAAAAAAGCACTTTTCAATTTTTGACCCACATCAGAAAAAAACGTAGACCCGCGCGGTATGTCATTTTGGTGAAAATTTTGACCATTCATGAAAACTTGTTTTTTTCATGAAAAATGACTCAAATGAGTGGGAAAATGCATGGGCATGGTAAATTGGACCAAATTTTGCTCAGAAATGTGAAAAAAGCACTTTTAAATTTTTGACACAAATCAGAAAAAAACGTAGACCCGCGGTATGTCATTTTGGTGAAAATTTTGACCATTCATGAAACCTTGTTTTTTTCATGAAAAATGACTCAAATGAGTGGGAAAATGCATGGGCATGATAAATTGGACCAAATTTTGCTCAGAAATGTGAAAAAAGCACTTTTCAATTTTTGACCCAAATCAGTAAAAAACGTAGACCCGCGGTATGTCATTTTGGTGAAAATTTTGACCATTCATGAAACCTTGTTTTTTCCATGAAAAATGACTCAAACGAGTGGGAAAATGCATGGGCATGGTAAATTGGACCAAATTTTGCTCAGAAATGTGAAAAAAGCACTTTTAAATTTTTGACCCACATCAGAAAAAAACGTAGACCCGCGCGGTATGTCATTTTGGTGAAAATTTTGACCATTCATGAAAACTTGTTTTTTTCATGAAAAATGACTCAAATGAGTGGGAAAATGCATGGGCATGGTAAATTGGACCAAATTTTGCTCAGAAATGTGACAAAAAGCACTTTTCAATTTTTGACCCAAATCAGAAAAAAACGTAGACCCCGCGGTATGTCATTTTGGTGAAAATTTTGACCATTCATGAAACCTTGATTTTTCCATGAAAAATGACTCAAATGAGTGGGAAAATGCATGGGCATGGTAAATTGGGACAAATTTTGCTCAGAAATGTGAAAAAAGCACTTTTAAATTTTTAACACAAATCAGAAAAAAACGTAGACCCGCGGTATGTCATTTTGGCAAAAATTTTGACCATTCATGAAAACTTGTTTTTTTCATGAAAAATGACTCAAATGAGTGGGAAAATGCATGGGCATGGTAAATTGGACCAAATTTTGCTCAGAAATGTGAAAAAAGCACTTTTCAATTTTTGACCCAAATCAGAAAAAAACGTAGACCCGCGGTATGTCATTTTGGTGAAAATTTTGACCATTCATGAAACCTTGTTTTTTCCATGAAAAATGACTCAAATGAGTGGGAAAATGCATGGGCATGGTAAATTGGGACGAATTTTGCTCAGAAATGTGACAAAAGGCACTTTTCAATTTTTGACCCAAATCAGAAAAAAACGTAGACCCGCGGTATGTCATTTTGGTGAACATTTTGACCATTCATGAAACCTTGTTTTTTCCATGAAAAATGACTCAAATGAGTGGGAAAATGCATGGGCATGGTAAATTGGACCAAATTTTGCTCAGAAATGTGACAAAAGGCACTTTTCAATTTTTGACCCAAATCAGAAAAAAACGTAGACCCGCGGTATGTCATTTTGGTGAACATTTTGACCATTCATGAAACCTTGATTTTTACATGAAAAATGACTCAAATGAGTGGGAAAATGCATGGGCATGGTAAATTGGACCAAATTTTGCTCAGAAATGTGAAAAAAAAGCACTTTTCAATTTTTGACCCAAATCAGAAAAAAACGTAGACCCGCGGTATGTCATTTTGGTGAAAATTTTGACCATTCATGAAACCTTGTTTTTTCCATGAAAAATGACTCAAACGAGTGGGAAAATGCATGGGCATGGTAAATTGGACCAAATTTTGCTCAGAAATGTGAAAAAAGCACTTTTAAATTTTTGACACAAATCAGAAAAAAACGTAGACCCGCGGTATGTCATTTTGGTGAAATTTTTGACCATTCATGAAACCTTGTTTTTTCCATGAAAAATGACTCAAACGAGTGGGAAAATGCATGGGCATGGTAAATTGGACCAAATTTTGCTCAGAAATGTGACAAAAGGCACTTTTCAATTTTTGACCCAAATCAGAAAAAAACGTAGACCCCGCGGTATGTCATTTTGGTGAAAATTTTGACCATTCATGAAACCTTGTTTTTTCCATGAAAAATGACTCAAACGAGTGGGAAAATGCATGATCATGGAAAATTGGACCAAATTTTGCTCAGAAATGTGAAAAAAGCACTTTTCAATTTTTGACCCACATCAGAAAAAAACGTAGACCCGCGCGGTATGTCATTTTGGTGAAAATTTTGACCATTCATGAAAACTTGTTTTTTTCATGAAAAATGACTCAAATGAGTGGGAAAATGCATGGGCATGGTAAATTGGACCAAATTTTGCTCAGAAATGTGAAAAAAGCACTTTTAAATTTTTGACACAAATCAGAAAAAAACGTAGACCCGCGGTATGTCATTTTGGTGAAAATTTTGACCATTCATGAAACCTTGTTTTTTTCATGAAAAATGACTCAAATGAGTGGGAAAATGCATGGGCATGATAAATTGGACCAAATTTTGCTCAGAAATGTGAAAAAAGCACTTTTCAATTTTTGACCCAAATCAGTAAAAAACGTAGACCCGCGGTATGTCATTTTGGTGAAAATTTTGACCATTCATGAAACCTTGTTTTTTCCATGAAAAATGACTCAAACGAGTGGGAAAATGCATGGGCATGGTAAATTGGACCAAATTTTGCTCAGAAATGTGAAAAAAGCACTTTTAAATTTTTGACCCACATCAGAAAAAAACGTAGACCCGCGCGGTATGTCATTTTGGTGAAAATTTTGACCATTCATGAAAACTTGTTTTTTTCATGAAAAATGACTCAAATGAGTGGGAAAATGCATGGGCATGGTAAATTGGACCAAATTTTGCTCAGAAATGTGAAAAAAGCACTTTTCAATTTTTGACCCAAATCAGAAAAAAACGTAGACCCGCGGTATGTCATTTTGGTGAAAATTTTGACCATTCATGAAACCTTGTTTTTTCCATGAAAAATGACTCAAATGAGTGGGAAAATGCATGGGCATGGTAAATTGGGACGAATTTTGCTCAGAAATGTGACAAAAGGCACTTTTCAATTTTTGACCCAAATCAGAAAAAAACGTAGACCCGCGGTATGTCATTTTGGTGAACATTTTGACCATTCATGAAACCTTGTTTTTTCCATGAAAAATGACTCAAATGAGTGGGAAAATGCATGGGCATGGTAAATTGGACCAAATTTTGCTCAGAAATGTGACAAAAGGCACTTTTCAATTTTTGACCCAAATCAGAAAAAAACGTAGACCCGCGGTATGTCATTTTGGTGAACATTTTGACCATTCATGAAACCTTGTTTTTTCCATGAAAAATGACTCAAATGAGTGGGAAAATGCATGGGCATGGTAAATTGGACCAAATTTTGCTCAGAAATGTGAAAAAAGCACTTTTCAATTTTTGACCCAAATCAGAAAAAAACGTAGACCCGCGGTATGTCATTTTGGTGAAAATTTTGACCATTCATGAAACCTTGTTTTTTCCATGAAAAATGACTCAAATGAGTGGGAAAATGCATGGGCATGGTAAATTGGAACAAATTTTGCTCAGAAATGTGACAAAAAGCACTTTTAAATTTTTGACCCAAATCAGAAAAAAACGTAGACCCCGCGGTATGTCATTTTGGTGAAAATTTTGACCTTTCATAAAACCTTGTTTTTTTCCATGAAAAATGACTGAAATCAGTGGGAAAATTCATGGGCATGGAAAATTGGACCAAATTTTGCTCAGAAATGTGAAAAAAAGCACTTTTCAATTTTTTGACCCAAATCAGAAAAAGACCCGCGGTATGTCATTTTGGTGAAAATTTTGACCATTCATGAAACCTTGTTTTTTCCATGAAAAATGACTGAAATGAGTGGGAAATGCATGGGCATGGTAAATTGGGACAAATTTTGCTCAGAAAATGTGTCAAAAGGCACTTTTCAATTTTTGACCCAAATCAGAAAAAAACGTAGACCCGCGGTATGTCATTTTGGTGAAAATTTTGACCATTCATGAAACCTTGTTTTTTCCATGAAAAATGACTGAAATGAGTGGGAAATGCATGGGCATGGTAAATTGGGACAAATTTTGCTCAGAAAATGTGTCAAAAGGCACTTTTCAATTTTTGACCCAAATCAGAAAAAAACGTAGACCCGCGGTATGTCATTTTGGTGAAAATTTTGACCATTCATGAAACATTGTTTTTTCCATGAAAAATGACTTAAACAAGTGGGAAAATTTACGGGCATGGTAAATTGGGACAAATTTTGCTCAGAAATGTGAAAAAAAAGCACTTTTCAATTTTTGACCCAAATCAGAAAAAAACGTAGACCCGCGGTATGTCATTTTGGTGAAAATTTTGACCATTCATGAAACCTTGTTTTTTCCATGAAAAATGACTCAAATGAGTGGGAAAATGCATGGGCATGGTAAATTGGACCAAATTTTGCTCAGAAATGTGAAAAAAGCACTTTTCAATTTTTGACCCAAATCAGTAAAAAACGTAGACCCGCGGTATGTCATTTTGGTGAAAATTTTGACCATTCATGAAACCTTGTTTTTTCCATGAAAAATGACTCAAATGAGTGGGAAAATGCATGGGCATGGTAAATTGGACCAAATTTTGCTCAGAAATGTGAAAAAAGCACTTTTCAATTTTTGACCCAAATCAGAAAAAAACGTAGACCCGCGGTATGTCATTTTGGTGAAAATTTTGACCATTCATGAAACCTTGTTTTTTCCATGAAAAATGACTCAAACGAGTGGGAAAATGCATGGGCATGGTAAATTGGACCAAATTTTGCTCAGAAATGTGAAAAAAGCTCTTTTAAATTTTTGACACAAATCAGAAAAAAACGTAGACCTGCGGTATGTCATTTTGGTGAAAATTTTGACCATTCATGAAACCTTGTTTTTTCCATGAAAAATGACTCAAACGAGTGGGAAAATGCATGGGCATGGTAAATTGGACCAAATTTTGCTCAGAAATGTGAAAAAAGCACTTTTCAATTTTTGACCCACATCAGAAAAAAACGTAGACCCGCGGTATGTCATTTTGGTGAAAATTTTGACCATTCATGAAAACTTGTTTTTTTCATGAAAAATGACTCAAATGAGTGGGAAAATGCATGGGCATGGTAAATTGGGACAAATTTTGCTCAGAAATGTGAAAAAAGCACTTTTAAATTTTTAACACAAATCAGAAAAAAACGTAGACCCGCGGTATGTCATTTTGGCAAAAATATTGACCATTCATGAAACCTTGTTTTTTCCATGAAAAATGACTCAAATGAGTGGGAAAATGCATGGGCATGGTAAATTGGACCAAATTTTGCTCAGAAATGTGAAAAAAGCACTTTTCAATTTTTGACCCAAATCAGAAAAAAACGTAGACCCGCGGTATGTCATTTTGGTGAAAATTTTGACCATTCATGAAACCTTGATTTTTCCATGAAAAATGACTTAAACGACTGGGAAAATGCACGGGCATGGTAAATTGGGACAAATTTTGCTCAGAAATGTGAAAAAAGCACTTTTAAATTTTTGACACAAATCAGAAAAAAACGTAGACCCGCGGTATGTCATTTTGGTGAAAATTTTGACCATTCATGAAACCTTGTTTTTTCCATGAAAAATGACTCAAACGAGTGGGAAAATGCATGGGCATGGTAAATTGGACCAAATTTTGCTCAGAAATGTGAAAAAAGCTCTTTTAAATTTTTGACACAAATCAGAAAAAAACGTAGACCCGCGGTATGTCATTTTGGTGAAAATTTTGACCATTTATGAAACCTTGTTTTTTCCATGAAAAATGACTCAAATGAGTGGGAAAATGCATGGGCATGGTAAATTGGACCAAATTTTGCTCAGAAATGTGACAAAAAGCACTTTTCAATTTTTGACCCAAATCAGAAAAAAACGTAGACCCCGCGGTATGTCATTTTGGTGAAAATTTTGACCATTCATGAAACCTTGTTTTTTCCATGAAAAATGACTCAAATGAGTGGGAAAATTCATGGGCATGGTAAATTGGACCAAATTTTGCTCAGAAATGTGAAAAAAGCTCTTTTAAATTTTTGACACAAATCAGAAAAAAACGTAGACCCGCGGTATGTCATTTTGGTGAAAATTTTGACCATTCATGAAACCTTGTTTTTTCCATGAAAAATGACTCAAATGAGTGGGAAAATGCATGGGCATGGTAAATTGGACCAAATTTTGCTCAGAAATGTGAAAAAAGCACTTTTCAATTTTTGACCCAAATCAGTAAAAAACGTAGACCCGCGGTATGTCATTTTGGCAAAAATATTGACCATTCATGAAACCTTGTTTTTTCCATGAAAAATGACTCAAATGAGTGGGAAAATGCATGGGCATGGTAAATTGGACCAAATTTTGCTCAGAAATGTGAAAAAAGCACTTTTCAATTTTTGACCCAAATCAGAAAAAAACGTAGACCCGCGGTATGTCATTTTGGTGAAAATTTTGACCATTCATGAAACCTTGATTTTTCCATGAAAAATGACTTAAACGACTGGGAAAATGCACGGGCATGGTAAATTGGGACAAATTTTGCTCAGAAATGTGAAAAAAGCACTTTTAAATTTTTGACACAAATCAGAAAAAAACGTAGACCCGCGGTATGTCATTTTGGTGAAAATTTTGACCATTCATGAAACCTTGTTTTTTCCATGAAAAATGACTCAAACGAGTGGGAAAATGCATGGGCATGGTAAATTGGACCAAATTTTGCTCAGAAATGTGAAAAAAGCTCTTTTAAATTTTTGACACAAATCAGAAAAAAACGTAGACCCGCGGTATGTCATTTTGGTGAAAATTTTGACCATTTATGAAACCTTGTTTTTTCCATGAAAAATGACTCAAATGAGTGGGAAAATGCATGGGCATGGTAAATTGGACCAAATTTTGCTCAGAAATGTGAAAAAAGCTCTTTTAAATTTTTGACACAAATCAGAAAAAAACGTAGACCCGCGGTATGTCATTTTGGTGAAAATTTTGACCATTCATGAAACCTTGTTTTTTCCATGAAAAATGACTCAAACGAGTGGGAAAATGCATGGGCATGGTAAATTGGACCAAATTTTGCTCAGAAATGTGAAAAAAGCTCTTTTAAATTTTTGACACAAATCAGAAAAAAACGTAGACCCGCGGTATGTCATTTTGGTGAAAATTTTGACCATTCATGAAACCTTGTTTTTTCCATGAAAAATGACTCAAATGAGTGGGAAAATGCATGGGCATGGTAAATTGGACCAAATTTTGCTCAGAAATGTGAAAAAAGCACTTTTCAATTTTTGACCCAAATCAGTAAAAAACGTAGACCCGCGGTATGTCATTTTGGTGAAAATTTTGACCATTCATGAAACCTTGTTTTTTCCATGAAAAATGACTCAAATGAGTGGGAAAATGCATGGGCATGGTAAATTGGACCAAATTTTGCTCAGAAATGTGAAAAAAGCACTTTTCAATTTTTGACCCAAATCAGAAAAAAACGTAGACCCGCGGTATGTCATTTTGGTGAAAATTTTGACCATTCATGAAACCTTGTTTTTTCCATGAAAAATGACTCAAACGAGTGGGAAAATGCATGGGCATGGTAAATTGGACCAAATTTTGCTCAGAAATGTGAAAAAAGCTCTTTTAAATTTTTGACACAAATCAGAAAAAAACGTAGACCCGCGGTATGTCATTTTGGTGAAAATTTTGACCATTCATGAAACCTTGTTTTTTCCATGAAAAATGACTCAAACGAGTGGGAAAATGCATGGGCATGGTAAATTGGACCAAATTTTGCTCAGAAATGTGAAAAAAGCACTTTTCAATTTTTGACCCACATCAGAAAAAAACGTAGACCCGCGGTATGTCATTTTGGTGAAAATTTTGACCATTCATGAAAACTTGTTTTTTTCATGAAAAATGACTCAAATGAGTGGGAAAATGCATGGGCATGGTAAATTGGACCAAATTTTGCTCAGAAATGTGACAAAAAGCACTTTTCAATTTTTGACCCAAATCAGAAAAAAACGTAGACCCCGCGGTATGTCATTTTGGTGAAAATTTTGACCATTCATGAAACCTTGTTTTTTCCATGAAAAATGACTCAAATGAGTGGGAAAATTCATGGGCATGGTAAATTGGACCAAATTTTGCTCAGAAATGTGAAAAAAAGCACTTTTCAATTTTTGACCCAAATCAGAAAAAAACGTAGACCCGCGGTATGTCATTTTGGTGAAAATTTTGACCATTCATGAAACCTTGATTTTTCCATGAAAAATGACTCAAATGAGTGGGAAAATGCATGGGCATGGTAAATTGGGACAAATTTTGCTCAGAAATGTGAAAAAAGCACTTTTAAATTTTTAACACAAATCAGAAAAAAACGTAGACCCGCGGTATGTCATTTTGGCAAAAATTTTGACCATTCATGAAACCTTGTTTTTTCCATGAAAAATGACTCAAATGAGTGGGAAAATGCATGGGCATGGTAAATTGGACCAAATTTTGCTCAGAAATGTGAAAAAAGCACTTTTCAATTTTTGACCCAAATCAGAAAAAAACGTAGACCCGCGGTATGTCATTTTGGTGAAAATTTTGACCATTCATGAAACCTTGATTTTTCCATGAAAAATGACTTAAACGACTGGGAAAATGCACGGGCATGGTAAATTGGGACAAATTTTGCTCAGAAATGTGAAAAAAGCACTTTTAAATTTTTGACACAAATCAGAAAAAAACGTAGACCCGCGGTATGTCATTTTGGTGAAAATTTTGACCATTCATGAAACCTTGTTTTTTCCATGAAAAATGACTCAAACGAGTGGGAAAATGCATGGGCATGGTAAATTGGACCAAATTTTGCTCAGAAATGTGAAAAAAGCTCTTTTAAATTTTTGACACAAATCAGAAAAAAACGTAGACCCGCGGTATGTCATTTTGGTGAAAATTTTGACCATTCATGAAACCTTGTTTTTTCCATGAAAAATGACTCAAATGAGTGGGAAAATGCATGGGCATGGTAAATTGGACCAAATTTTGCTCAGAAATGTGAAAAAAGCACTTTTCAATTTTTGACCCAAATCAGTAAAAAACGTAGACCCGCGGTATGTCATTTTGGTGAAAATTTTGACCATTCATGAAACCTTGTTTTTTCCATGAAAAATGACTCAAATGAGTGGGAAAATGCATGGGCATGGTAAATTGGACCAAATTTTGCTCAGAAATGTGAAAAAAGCACTTTTCAATTTTTGACCCAAATCAGTAAAAAACGTAGACCCGCGGTATGTCATTTTGGTGAAAATTTTGACCATTCATGAAACCTTGTTTTTTCCATGAAAAATGACTCAAACGAGTGGGAAAATGCATGATCATGGAAAATTGGACCAAATTTTGCTCAGAAATGTGAAAAAAGCACTTTTCAATTTTTGACCCACATCAGAAAAAAACGTAGACCCGCGGTATGTCATTTTGATGAAAATTTTGACCATTCATGAAAACTTGTTTTTTTCATGAAAAATGACTCAAATGAGTGGGAAAATGCATGGGCATGGTAAATTGGACCAAATTTTGCTCAGAAATGTGACAAAAAGCACTTTTCAATTTTTGACCCAAATCAGAAAAAAACGTAGACCCCGCGGTATGTCATTTTGGTGAAAATTTTGACCATTCATGAAACCTTGTTTTTTCCATGAAAAATGACTCAAATGAGTGGGAAAATTCATGGGCATGGTAAATTGGACCAAATTTTGCTCAGAAATGTGAAAAAAAGCACTTTTCAATTTTTGACCCAAATCAGAAAAAAACGTAGACCCGCGGTATGTCATTTTGGTGAAAATTTTGACCATTCATGAAACCTTGATTTTTCCATGAAAAATGACTCAAATGAGTGGGAAAATGCATGGGCATGGTAAATTGGGACGAATTTTGCTCAGAAATGTGACAAAAGGCACTTTTAAATTTTTGACCCAAATCAGAAAAAAACGTAGACCCGCGGTATGTCATTTTGGTGAAAATTTTGACCATTCATGAAACCTTGTTTTTTCCATGAAAAATGACTCAAATGAGTGGGAAAATGCATGGGCATGGTAAATTGGACCAAATTTTGCTCAGAAATGTGACAAAAGGCACTTTTCAATTTTTGACCCAAATCAGAAAAAAACGTAGACCCGCGGTATGTCATTTTGGTGAAAATTTTGACCATTCATGAAACCTTGTTTTTTCCATGAAAAATGACTCAAATGAGTGGGAAAATGCATGGGCATGGTAAATTGGGACAAATTTTGCTCAGAAATGTGAAAAAAGCACTTTTAAATTTTTAACACAAATCAGAAAAAAACGTAGACCCGCGGTATGTCATTTTGGCAAAAATTTTGACCATTCATGAAAACTTGTTTTTTTCATGAAAAATGACTCAAATGAGTGGGAAAATGCATGGGCATGGTAAATTGGACCAAATTTTGCTCAGAAATGTGAAAAAAGCACTTTTAAATTTTTGACCCAAATCAGAAAAAACGTAGACCCGCGGTATGTCATTTTGGTGAAAATTTTGACCATTCATGAAACCTTGTTTTTTCCATGAAAAATGACTCAAATGAGTGGGAAAATGCATGGGCATGGTAAATTGGACCAAATTTTGCTCAGAAATGTGAAAAAAGCACTTTTCAATTTTTGACCCAAATCAGAAAAAAACGTAGACCCGCGGTATGTCATTTTGGTGAAAATTTTGACCATTCATGAAACCTTGTTTTTTCCATGAAAAATGACTCAAATGAGTGGGAAAATGCATGGGCATGGAAAATTGGACCAAATTTTGCTCAGAAATGTGACAAAAGGCACTTTTCAATTTTTGACCCAAATCAGAAAAAAACGTAGACCCGCGGTATGTTATTTTGGTGAACATTTTGACCATTCATGAAACCTTGTTTTTTCCATGAAAAATGACTCAAATGAGTGGGAAAATGCATGGGCATGGTAAATTGGACCAAATTTTGCTCAGAAATGTGAAAAAAGCACTTTTCAATTTTTGACCCAAATCAGAAAAAAACGTAGACCCGCGGTATGTCATTTTGGTGAAAATTTTGACCATTCATGAAACCTTGTTTTTTCCATGAAAAATGACTCAAATGAGTGGGAAAATGCATGGGCATGGTAAATTGGAACAAATTTTGCTCAGAAATGTGACAAAAAGCACTTTTAAATTTTTGACCCAAATCAGTAAAAAACGTAGACCCGCGGTATGTCATTTTGGTGAAAATTTTGACCATTCATGAAACCTTGTTTTTTCCATGAAAAATGACTCAAATGAGTGGGAAAATGCATAGGCATGGTAAATTGGACCAAATTTTGCTCATAAATGTGAAAAAAGCTCTTTTAAATTTTTGACACAAATCAGAAAAAAACGTAGACCCGCGCGCGTTATGTCATTTTGGCAAAAATTTTGACCATTCATGATAACTTGTTTTTTTCATGAAAAATGACTCAAATGAGTGGGAAAATGCATGGGCATGGTAAATTGGACCAAATTTTGCTCAGAAATGTGAAAAAAGCACTTTTCAATTTTTGACCCAAATCAGAAAAAAACGTAGACCCGCGGTATGTCATTTTGGTGAAAATTTTGACCATTCATGAAACCTTGTTTTTTCCATGAAAAATGACTCAAATGAGTGGGAAAATGCATGGGCATGGAAAATTGGACCAAATTTTGCTCAGAAATGTGACAAAAGGCACTTTTCAATTTTTGACCCAAATCAGAAAAAAACGTAGACCCGCGGTATGTCATTTTGGTGAACATTTTGACCATTCATGAAACCTTGTTTTTTCCATGAAAAATGACTCAAATGAGTGGGAAAATGCATGGGCATGGTAAATTGGACCAAATTTTGCTCAGAAATGTGAAAAAAGCACTTTTCAATTTTTGACCCAAATCAGAAAAAAACGTAGACCCGCGGTATGTCATTTTGGTGAAAATTTTGACCATTCATGAAACCTTGTTTTTTCCATGAAAAATGACTGAAATGAGTGGGGAAATGCATGGGCATGGTAAATTGGACCAAATTTTGCTCAGAAATGTGAAAAAAGCACTTTTCAATTTTTGACCCAAATCAGAAAAAGACCCGCGGTATGTCATTTTCGTGAAAATTTTGACCATTCATGAAACCTTGTTTTTTCCATGAAAAATGACTGAAATGAGTGGGAAATGCATGGGCATGGTAAATTGGGACAAATTTTGCTCAGAAAATGTGTCAAAAGGCACTTTTCAATTTTTGACCCAAATCAGAAAAAAACGTAGACCCGCGGTATGTCATTTTGGTGAAAATTTTGACCATTCATGAAACATTGTTTTTTCCATGAAAAATGACTTAAACAAGTGGGAAAATTTACGGGCATGGTAAATTGGGACAAATTTTGCTCAGAAATGTGAAAAAAAAGCACTTTTCAATTTTTGACCCAAATCAGAAAAAAACGTAGACCCGCGGTATGTCATTTTGGTGAAAATTTTGACCATTCATGAAACCTTGTTTTTTCCATGAAAAATGACTCAAATGAGTGGGAAAATGCATGGGCATGGTAAATTGGACCAAATTTTGCTCAGAAATGTGAAAAAAGCACTTTTAAATTTTTGACACAAATCAGAAAAAAACGTAGACCCGCGGTATGTCATTTTGGTGAAAATTTTGACCATTCATGAAACCTTGTTTTTTCCATGAAAAACGACTCAAATGAGTGGGAAAATGCATGGGCATGGTAAATTGGGACAAATTTTGCTCAGAAATGTGACAAAAGGCACTTTACAATTTTTGACCCAAATCAGAAAAAAACGTAGACCCGCGGTATGTCATTTTGGTGAAAATTTTGACCATTCATGAAACCTTATTTTTTCCATGAAAAACGACTCAAATGAGTGGGAAAATGCATGGGCATGGTAAATTGGGACAAATTTTGCTCAGAAATGTGAAAAAAGCACTTTTAAATTTTTGACACAAATCAGAAAAAAACGTAGACCCGCGGTATGTCATTTTGGTGAAAATTTTGACCATTCATGAAACCTTGTTTTTTCCATGAAAAATGACTCAAATGCATGGGCATGGTAAATTGGGACAAATTTTGCTCAGAAATGTGAAAAAAAGCACTTTTCAATTTTTTGACCCAAATCAGAAAAAGACCCACGGTATGTCATTTTGGTGAAAATTTTGACCATTCATGAAAACTTGTTTTTTCCATGAAAAATGACTCAAATGAGTGGGAAAATGCATGGGCATGGTAAATTGGGACAAATTTTGCTCAGAAACGTGAAAAAAGCACTTTTCAATTTTTGACCCAAATCAGAAAAAAACGTAGACCTGCGGTATGTCATTTTGGCGAAAATTTTGACCATTCATGAAAACTTGTTTTTTTCATGAAAAATGACTCAAATGAGTGGGAAAATGCATGGGCATGGTAAATTGGGACAAATTTTACTCAGAAATGTGAAAAAAAAGCACTTTTCAATTTTTGACCCAAATCAGAAAAAAACGTAGACCCGCGGTATGTCATTTTGGTGAACATTTTGACCATTCATGAAACCTTGTTTTTTCCATGAAAAATGACTCAAATGAGTGGGAAAAAGCATTGGCATGGTAAATTGGGATATATTTTGCTCAGAAATGTGACAAAAAGCACTTTTCAATTTTTGACCAAAATCAGAAAAACACGTAGACCCGCGGTATGTCATTTTGGTGAAAATTTTGACCATTCATGAAACCTTGTTTTTTCCATGAAAAATGACTGAAATGAGTGGGGAAATGCATGGGCATGGTAAATTGGGACAAATTTTTCTCAGAAAATGTGTCAAAAGGCACTTTTCAATTTTTGACCCAAATCAGAAAAAAACGTAGACCCGCGGTATGTCATTTTGGTGAAAATTTTGACCATTCATGAAACATTGTTTTTTCCATGAAAAATGACTTAAACGACTGGGAAAATGCACGGGCATGGTAAATTGGGACAAATTTTGCTCAGAAATGTGAAAAAAAAGCACTTTTCAATTTTTGACCCAAATCAGAAAAAAACGTAGACCCGCGGTATGTCATTTTGGTGAAAATTTTGACCATTTATGAAACCTTGTTTTTTCCATGAAAAATGACTCAAATGAGTGGGAAAATGCATGGGCATGGTAAATTGGACCAAATTTTGCTCAGAAATGTGAAAAAAGCACTTTTAAATTTTTGACACAAATCAGAAAAAAACGTAGACCCGCGGTATGTCATTTTGGTGAAAATTTTGACCATTCATGAAACCTTGTTTTTTCCATGAAAAATGACTCAAATGAGTGGGAAAATGCATGGGCATGGTAAATTGGGACAAATTTTGCTCAGAAATGTGAAAAAAGCACTTTTAAATTTTTGACCCAAATCAGAAAAAAACGTAGACCCGCGGTATGTCATTTTGGTGAAAATTTTGACCATTCATGAAACCTTGATTTTTCCATGAAAAATGACTCAAATGAGTGGGAAAATGCATGGGCATGGTAAATTGGGACAAATTTTGCTCAGAAATGTGTCAAAAGGCACTTTTCAATTTTTGACCCAAATCAGAAAAAAACGTAGACCCGCGGTATGTCATTTTGGCGAAAATTTTGACCATTCGTGAAACCTTGTTTTTTCCATGAAAAATAACTCAAATGAGTGGGAAAATGCATGGGCATGGTAAATTGGACCAAATTTTGCTCAGAAATGTGACAAAAGGCACTTTTCAATTTTTGACCCAAATCAGAAAAAAACGTAGACCCGCGGTATGTCATTTTGGTGAACATTTTGACCATTCATGAAACCTTGTTTTTTCCATGAAAAATGACTCAAATGAGTGGGAAAATGCATGGACATGGAAAATTGGACCAAATTTTGCTCAGAAATGTGACAAAAGGCACTTTTAAATTTTTGACCCAAATCAGAAAAAAACGTAGACCCGCGGTATGTCATTTTGGTGAAAATTTTGACCTTAGAAAAAAACAAAAAAACACTCAGAAAAAAACGTTTTTTTCATTTTGGTGAAAATTTTGACCATTCATGAAACCCTGTTTTTTCCATGAAAAATGACTGAAATGAGTGGGAAATGCATGGGCATGGTAAATTGGGACAAATTTTGCTCAGAAAATGTGTCAAAAGGCACTTTTCAATTTTTGACCCAAATCAGAAAAAAACGTAGACCCGCGGTATGTCATTTTGGTGAAAATTTTGACCATTCATGAAACCTTGTTTTTTCCATGAAAAATGACTCAAATGAGTGGGAAAATGCATGGGCATGGAAAATTGGACCAAATTTTGCTCAGAAATGTGAAAAAAGCACTTTTAAATTTTTGACCCAAATCAGAAAAAAATATAGACCCGCGCGGTATGTCATTTTGGTGAAAATTTTGACCATTCATGAAACCTTGTTTTTTCCATGAAAAATGACTGAAATGAGTGGGGAAATGCATGGGCATGGTAAATTGGGACAAATTTTGCTCAGAAATGTGAAAAAAAAGCACTTTTCAATTTTTGACCCAAATCAGAAAAAAACGTAGACCCGCGGTATGTCATTTTGGTGAAAATTTTGACCATTTATGAAACCTTGTTTTTTCCATGAAAAATGACTCAAATGAGTGGGAAAATGCATGGGCATGGTAAATTGGACCAAATTTTGCTCAGAAATGTGAAAAAAGCACTTTTAAATTTTTGACACAAATCAGAAAAAAACGTAGACCCGCGGTATGTCATTTTGGTGAAAATTTTGACCATTCATGAAACATTGTTTTTTCCATGAAAAATGACTTAAACGACTGGGAAAATGCACGGGCATGGTAAATTGGGACAAATTTTGCTCAGAAATGTGAAAAAAAAGCACTTTTCAATTTTTGACCCAAATCAGAAAAAAACGTAGACCCGCGGTATGTCATTTTGGTGAAAATTTTGACCATTTATGAAACCTTGTTTTTTCCATGAAAAATGACTCAAATGAGTGGGAAAATGCATGGGCATGGTAAATTGGACCAAATTTTGCTCAGAAATGTGAAAAAAAAGCACTTTTAAATTTTTGACCCAAATCAGTAAAAAACGTAGACCCGCGGTATGTCATTTTGGTGAAAATTTTGACCATTCATGAAACATTGTTTTTTCCATGAAAAATGACTCAAATGAGTGGGAAAATGCATGGGCATGGTAAATTGGGACAAATTTTGCTCAGAAATGTGTCAAAAGGCACTTTTCAATTTTTGACCCAAATCAGAAACAAACATAGACCCGCGGTATGTCATTTTGGTGAAAATTTTGACCATTCATGAAAACTTGTTTTTTCCATGAAAAATGACTCAAATGAGTGGGAAAATGCATGGGCATGGTAAATTGGGACAAATTTTGCTCAGAAATGTGACAAAAAGCACTTTTCAATTTTTGACCCAAATCAGAAAAAAACGTAGACCCACGGTATGTCATTTTGGTGAAAATTTTGACCATTCATGAAACCTTGTTTTTTCCATGAAAAATGACTCAAATGAGTGGGAAAATGCATGGGCATGGTAAATTGGGACAAATTTTGCTCAGAAATGTGAAAAAAGCACTTTTAAATTTTTAACACAAATCAGAAAAAAACGTAGACCCGCGGTATGTCATTTTGGTGAAAATTTTGACCATTCATGAAACCTTGTTTTTTCCATGAAAAATGACTGAAATGAGTGGGGAAATGCATGGGCATGGTAAATTGGGACAAATTTTGCTCAGAAATGTGAAAAAAAAGCACTTTTCAATTTTTGACCCAAATCAGAAAAAAACGTAGACCCGCGGTATGTCATTTTGGTGAAAATTTTGACCATTTATGAAACCTTGTTTTTTCCATGAAAAATGACTCAAATGAGTGGGAAAATGCATGGGCATGGTAAATTGGACCAAATTTTGCTCAGAAATGTGAAAAAAGCACTTTTAAATTTTTGACACAAATCAGAAAAAAACGTAGACCCGCGGTATGTCATTTTGGTGAAAATTTTGACCATTCATGAAACATTGTTTTTTCCATGAAAAATGACTTAAACGACTGGGAAAATGCACGGGCATGGTAAATTGGGACAAATTTTGCTCAGAAATGTGAAAAAAAAGCACTTTTCAATTTTTGACCCAAATCAGAAAAAAACGTAGACCCGCGGTATGTCATTTTGGTGAAAATTTTGACCATTTATGAAACCTTGTTTTTTCCATGAAAAATGACTCAAATGAGTGGGAAAATGCATGGGCATGGTAAATTGGACCAAATTTTGCTCAGAAATGTGAAAAAAAAGCACTTTTAAATTTTTGACCCAAATCAGTAAAAAACGTAGACCCGCGGTATGTCATTTTGGTGAAAATTTTGACCATTCATGAAACATTGTTTTTTCCATGAAAAATGACTCAAATGAGTGGGAAAATGCATGGGCATGGTAAATTGGGACAAATTTTGCTCAGAAATGTGTCAAAAGGCACTTTTCAATTTTTGACCCAAATCAGAAACAAACATAGACCCGCGGTATGTCATTTTGGTGAAAATTTTGACCATTCATGAAAACTTGTTTTTTCCATGAAAAATGACTCAAATGAGTGGGAAAATGCATGGGCATGGTAAATTGGGACAAATTTTGCTCAGAAATGTGACAAAAAGCACTTTTCAATTTTTGACCCAAATCAGAAAAAAACGTAGACCCACGGTATGTCATTTTGGTGAAAATTTTGACCATTCATGAAACCTTGTTTTTTCCATGAAAAATGACTCAAATGAGTGGGAAAATGCATGGGCATGGTAAATTGGGACAAATTTTGCTCAGAAATGTGTCAAAAGGCACCTTTCAATTTTTGACCCAAATCAGAAAAAAACGTAGACCCGCGGTATGTCATTTTGGTGAAAATTTTGACCATTCATGAAACCTTGTTTTTTCCATGAAAAATGACTCAAATGAGTGGGAAAATGCATGGGCATGGTAAATTGGACCAAATTTTGCTCAGAAATGTGAAAAAAGCACTTTTAAATTTTTGACACAAATCAGAAAAAAAACGTAGACCCGCGGTATGTCATTTTGGCGAAAATTTTGACCATTCATGAAACCTTGTTTTTTCCATGAAAAATGACTCAAATGAGTGGGAAAATGCATGGGCATGGTAAATTGGGACAAATTTTGCTCAGAAATGTGACAAAAAGCACTTTTCAATTTTTGACCCAAATCAGAAAAAAACGTAGACCCACGGTATGTCATTTTGGTGAAAATTTTGACCATTCATGAAACCTTGTTTTTTCCATGAAAAATGACTCAAATGAGTGGGAAAATGCATGGGCATGGTAAATTGGGACAAATTTTGCTCAGAAATGTGTCAAAAGGCACCTTTCAATTTTTGACCCAAATCAGAAAAAAACGTAGACCCGCGGTATGTCATTTTGGTGAAAATTTTGACCATTCATGAAACCTTGTTTTTTCCATGAAAAATGACTCAAATGAGTGGGAAAATGCATGGGCATGGTAAATTGGACCAAATTTTGCTCAGAAATGTGAAAAAAGCACTTTTAAATTTTTGACACAAATCAGAAAAAAAACGTAGACCCGCGGTATGTCATTTTGGCGAAAATTTTGACCATTCATGAAACCTTGTTTTTTCCATGAAAAATGACTCAAATGAGTGGGAAAATGCATGGGCATGGTAAATTGGACCAAATTTTGCTCAGAAATGTGAAAAAAGCACTTTTAAATTTTTGACACGAATCAGAAAAAAACGTAGACCCGCGGTATGTCATTTTGGCGAAAATTTTGACCATTCATGAAACCTTGTTTTTTCCATGAAAAATGACTCAAATGAGTGGAAAAATGCATGGGCATGGTAAATTGGACCAAATTTTGCTCAGAAATGTGAAAAAAGCACTTTTAAATTTTTGACAAAAATCAGAAAAAAACGTAGACCCGCGGTATGTCATTTTGGTGAGAATTTTGACCATTCATGAGAACATGTTTTTTTCCATGAAAAATGACTCAAATGAGTGGGAAAATGCATGGGCATGGAAAATTGGACCAAATTTTGCTCAGAAATGTGAAAAAAGCACTTTTCAATTTTTGACCCAAATCAGAAAAAAATATAGACCCGCGCGGTATGTCATTTTGGTGAAAATTTTGACCATTCATGAAACCTTGTTTTTTCCATGAAAAATTACTCAAATGAGTGGGAAAATGCATGGGCATGGTAAATTGGACCAAATTTTGCTCAGAAATGTGAAAAAAGCACTTTTAAATTTTTGACCCAAATCAGAAAAAAACGTAGACCCGCGGTATGTCATTTTGGTGAAAATTTTGACCATTCATGAAAACTTGTTTTTTCCATGAAAAATGACTCAAATGAGTGGGAAAATGCATGGGCATGGTAAATTGGGACAAATTTTGCTCAGAAATGTGACAAAAAGCACTTTTCAATTTTTGACCCAAATCAGAAAAAAACGTAGACCCACGGTATGTCATTTTGGTGAAAATTTTGACCATTCATGAAACCTTGTTTTTTCCATGAAAAATGACTCAAATGAGTGGGAAAATGCATGGGCATGGTAAATTGGGACAAATTTTGCTCAGAAATGTGTCAAAAGGCACCTTTCAATTTTTGACCCAAATCAGAAAAAAACGTAGACCCGCGGTATGTCATTTTGGTGAAAATTTTGACCATTCATGAAACCTTGTTTTTTCCATGAAAAATGACTCAAATGAGTGGGAAAATGCATGGGCATGGTAAATTGGACCAAATTTTGCTCAGAAATGTGAAAAAAGCACTTTTAAATTTTTGACACAAATCAGAAAAAAAACGTAGACCCGCGGTATGTCATTTTGGCGAAAATTTTGACCATTCATGAAACCTTGTTTTTTCCATGAAAAATGACTCAAATGAGTGGGAAAATGCATGGGCATGGTAAATTGGACCAAATTTTGCTCAGAAATGTGAAAAAAGCACTTTTAAATTTTTGACACGAATCAGAAAAAAACGTAGACCCGCGGTATGTCATTTTGGCGAAAATTTTGACCATTCATGAAACCTTGTTTTTTCCATGAAAAATGACTCAAATGAGTGGAAAAATGCATGGGCATGGTAAATTGGACCAAATTTTGCTCAGAAATGTGAAAAAAGCACTTTTAAATTTTTGACAAAAATCAGAAAAAAACGTAGACCCGCGGTATGTCATTTTGGCGAGAATTTTGACCATTCATGAGAACATGTTTTTTTCCATGAAAAATGACTCAAATGAGTGGGAAAATGCATGGGTATGGTAAATTGGACCAAATTTTGCTCAGAAATGTGAAAAAAGCACTTTCCAATTTTTGACCCAAATCAGAAAAAAACGTAGACCCGCGGTATGTCATTTTGGTGAATATTTTGACCATTCATGAAACCTTGTTTTTTCCATGAAAAATGACTCAAATGAGTGGGGAAATGCATGGGCATGGTAAATTGGGACAAATTTTGCTCAGAAATGTGTCAAAAGGCACTTTTCAAATTTTGATCCAAATCAGAAAAAAACGTAGACCCGCGGTATGTCATTTTGGTGAATAATTTGACCATTCATGAAACCTTGTTTTTTCCATGAAAAATGACTCAAATGAGTGGGAAAATGCATGGGCATGGAAAATTGGACCAAATTTTGCTCAGAAATGTGAAAAAAGCACTTTTCAATTTTTGACCCAAATCAGAAAAAAATATAGACCCGCGCGGTATGTCATTTTGGTGAAAATTTTGACCATTCATGAAACCTTGTTTTTTCCATGAAAAATTACTCAAATGAGTGGGAAAATGCATGGGCATGGTAAATTGGACCAAATTTTGCTCAGAAATGTGAAAAAAGCACTTTTAAATTTTTGACCCAAATCAGAAAAAAACGTAGACCCGCGGTATGTCATTTTGGTGAAAATTTTGACCATTCATGAAAACTTGTTTTTTCCATGAAAAATGACTCAAATGAGTGGGAAAATGCATGGGCATGGTAAATTGGGACAAATTTTGCTCAGAAATGTGACAAAAAGCACTTTTCAATTTTTGACCCAAATCAGAAAAAAACGTAGACCCACGGTATGTCATTTTGGTGAAAATTTTGACCATTCATGAAACCTTGTTTTTTCCATGAAAAATGACTCAAATGAGTGGGAAAATGCATGGGCATGGTAAATTGGGACAAATTTTGCTCAGAAATGTGTCAAAAGGCACCTTTCAATTTTTGACCCAAATCAGAAAAAAACGTAGACCCGCGGTATGTCATTTTGGTGAAAATTTTGACCATTCATGAAACCTTGTTTTTTCCATGAAAAATGACTCAAATGAGTGGGAAAATGCATGGGCATGGTAAATTGGACCAAATTTTGCTCAGAAATGTGAAAAAAGCACTTTTAAATTTTTGACACAAATCAGAAAAAAAACGTAGACCCGCGGTATGTCATTTTGGCGAAAATTTTGACCATTCATGAAACCTTGTTTTTTCCATGAAAAATGACTCAAATGAGTGGGAAAATGCATGGGCATGGTAAATTGGACCAAATTTTGCTCAGAAATGTGAAAAAAGCACTTTTAAATTTTTGACACGAATCAGAAAAAAACGTAGACCCGCGGTATGTCATTTTGGCGAAAATTTTGACCATTCATGAAACCTTGTTTTTTCCATGAAAAATGACTCAAATGAGTGGAAAAATGCATGGGCATGGTAAATTGGACCAAATTTTGCTCAGAAATGTGAAAAAAGCACTTTTCAATTTTTGACAAAAATCAGAAAAAAATGTAGACCCGCGGTATGTCATTTTGGCGAGAATTTTGACCATTCATGAGAACATGTTTTTTTCCATGAAAAATGACTCAAATGAGTGGGAAAATGCATGGGTATGGTAAATTGGACCAAATTTTGCTCAGAAATGTGAAAAAAGCACTTTCCAATTTTTGACCCAAATCAGAAAAAAACGTAGACCCGCGGTATGTCATTTTGGTGAATATTTTGACCATTCATGAAACCTTGTTTTTTCCATGAAAAATGACTCAAATGAGTGGGGAAATGCATGGGCATGGTAAATTGGGACAAATTTTGCTCAGAAATGTGTCAAAAGGCACTTTTCAAATTTTGATCCAAATCAGAAAAAAACGTAGACCCGCGGTATGTCATTTTGGTGAATATTTTGACCATTCATGAAACCTTGTTTTTTCCATGAAAAATGACTCAAATGAGTGGGAAAATGCATGGGCATGGAAAATTGGACCAAATTTTGCTCAGAAATGTGAAAAAAGCACTTTTCAATTTTTGACCCAAATCAGAAAAAAATATAGACCCGCGCGGTATGTCATTTTGGTGAAAATTTTGACCATTCATGAAACCTTGTTTTTTCCATGAAAAATGACTGAAATGAGTGGGGAAATGCATGGGCATGGTAAATTGGGACAAATTTTTCTCAGAAAATGTGTCAAAAGGCACTTTTCAATTTTTGACCCAAATCAGAAAAAAACGTAGACCCGCGGTATGTCATTTTGGTGAAAATTTTGACCATTCATGAAACATTGTTTTTTCCATGAAAAATGACTTAAACGACTGGGAAAATGCACGGGCATGGTAAATTGGGACAAATTTTGCTCAGAAATGTGAAAAAAAAGCACTTTTCAATTTTTGACCCAAATCAGAAAAAAACGTAGACCCGCGGTATGTCATTTTGGTGAAAATTTTGACCATTTATGAAACCTTGTTTTTTCCATGAAAAATGACTCAAATGAGTGGGAAAATGCATGGGCATGGTCAATTGGACCAAATTTTGCTCAGAAATGTGAAAAAAGCACTTTTAAATTTTTGACACAAATCAGAAAAAAACGTAGACCCGCGGTATGTCATTTTGGTGAAAATTTTGACCATTCATGAAACCTTGTTTTTTCCATGAAAAATGACTCAAATGAGTGGGAAAATGCATGGGCATGGTAAATTGGGACAAATTTTGCTCAGAAATGTGACAAAAAGCACTTTTCAATTTTTGACCCAAATCAGAAAAAAACGTAGACCCGCGGTATGTCATTTTGGTGAAAATTTTGACCATTCATGAAACCTTGTTTTTTCCATGAAAAATGACTCAAATGAGTGGGAAAATGCATGGGCATGGTAAATTGGGACAAATTTTGCTCAGAAATGTGTCAAAAGGCACTTTTCAATTTTTGACCCAAATCAGAAACAAACATAGACCCGCGGTATGTCATTTTGGTGAAAATTTTGACCATTCATGAAACCTTGTTTTTTCCATGAAAAATTACTCAAATGAGTGGGAAAATGCATGGGCATGGTAAATTGGACCAAATTTTGCTCAGAAATGTGAAAAAAGCACTTTTAAATTTTTGACCCAAATCAGAAAAAAACGTAGACCCGCGGTATGTCATTTTGGTGAAAATTTTGACCATTCATGAAAACTTGTTTTTTCCATGAAAAATGACTCAAATGAGTGGGAAAATGCATGGGCATGGTAAATTGGGACAAATTTTGCTCAGAAATGTGACAAAAAGCACTTTTCAATTTTTGACCCAAATCAGAAAAAAACGTAGACCCACGGTATGTCATTTTGGTGAAAATTTTGACCATTCATGAAACCTTGTTTTTTCCATGAAAAATGACTCAAATGAGTGGGAAAATGCATGGGCATGGTAAATTGGACCAAATTTTGCTCAGAAATGTGAAAAAAGCACTTTTAAATTTTTGACACAAATCAGAAAAAAAACGTAGACCCGCGGTATGTCATTTTGGCGAAAATTTTGACCATTCATGAAACCTTGTTTTTTCCATGAAAAATGACTCAAATGAGTGGAAAAATGCATGGGCATGGTAAATTGGACCAAATTTTGCTCAGAAATGTGAAAAAAGCACTTTTAAATTTTTGACAAAAATCAGAAAAAAACGTAGACCCGCGGTATGTCATTTTGGCGAGAATTTTGACCATTCATGAGAACATGTTTTTTTCCATGAAAAATGACTCAAATGAGTGGGAAAATGCATGGGTATGGTAAATTGGACCAAATTTTGCTCAGAAATGTGAAAAAAGCACTTTCCAATTTTTGACCCAAATCAGAAAAAAACGTAGACCCCGCGGTATGTCATTTTGGTGAATATTTTGACCATTCATGAAACCTTGTTTTTTCCATGAAAAATGACTCAAATGAGTGGGGAAATGCATGGACATGGTAAATTGGGACAAATTTTGCTCAGAAATGTGTCAAAAGGCACTTTTCAAATTTTGATCCAAATCAGAAAAAAACGTAGACCCGCGGTATGTCATTTTGGTGAATATTTTGACCATTCATGAAACCTTTTTTTCCATGAAAAATGACTCAAATGAGTGGGAAAATGCATGGGCATGGTAAATTGGGACAAATTTTGCTCAGAAATGTGTCAAAAGGCACCTTTCAATTTTTGACCCAAATCAGAAAAAAACGTAGACCCGCGGTATGTCATTTTGGTGAAAATTTTGACCATTCATGAAACCTTGTTTTTTCCATGAAAAATGACTCAAATGAGTGGGAAAATGCATGGGCATGGTAAATTGGACCAAATTTTGCTCAGAAATGTGAAAAAAGCACTTTTAAATTTTTGACACAAATCAGAAAAAAACGTAGACCCGCGGTATGTCATTTTGGTGAAAATTTTGACCATTCATGAAACATTGTTTTTTCCATGAAAAATGACTTAAACGACTGGGAAAATGCACGGGCATGGTAAATTGGGACAAATTTTGCTCAGAAATGTGAAAAAAAGCACTTTTCAATTTTTGACCCAAATCAGAAAAAAACGTAGACCCGCGGTATGTCATTTTGGTGAAAATTTTGACCATTCATGAAACCTTGTTTTTTCCATGAAAAATGACTCAAACGAGTGGGAAAATGCATGGGCATGGTAAATTGGACCAAATTTTGCTCAGAAATGTGAAAAAAGCTCTTTTAAATTTTTGACACAAATCAGAAAAAAACGTAGACCCGCGGTATGTCATTTTGGTGAAAATTTTGACCATTCATGAAACCTTGTTTTTTCCATGAAAAATGACTCAAATGAGTGGGAAAATGCATGGGCATGGTAAATTGGACCAAATTTTGCTCAGAAATGTGAAAAAAGCACTTTTCAATTTTTGACCCAAATCAGTAAAAAACGTAGACCCGCGGTATGTCATTTTGGTGAAAATTTTGACCATTCATGAAACCTTGTTTTTTCCATGAAAAATGACTCAAATGAGTGGGAAAATGCATGGGCATGGTAAATTGGACCAAATTTTGCTCAGAAATGTGAAAAAAGCACTTTTCAATTTTTGACCCAAATCAGTAAAAAACGTAGACCCGCGGTATGTCATTTTGGTGAAAATTTTGACCATTCATGAAACCTTGTTTTTTCCATGAAAAATGACTCAAACGAGTGGGAAAATGCATGATCATGGAAAATTGGACCAAATTTTGCTCAGAAATGTGAAAAAAGCACTTTTCAATTTTTGACCCACATCAGAAAAAAACGTAGACCCGCGGTATGTCATTTTGGTGAAAATTTTGACCATTCATGAAAACTTGTTTTTTTCATGAAAAATGACTCAAATGAGTGGCAAAATGCATGGGCATGGTAAATTGGACCAAATTTTGCTCAGAAATGTGACAAAAAGCACTTTTCAATTTTTGACCCAAATCAGAAAAAAACGTAGACCCCGCGGTATGTCATTTTGGTGAAAATTTTGACCATTCATGAAACCTTGTTTTTTCCATGAAAAATGACTCAAATGAGTGGGAAAATTCATGGGCATGGTAAATTGGACCAAATTTTGCTCAGAAATGTGAAAAAAAGCACTTTTCAATTTTTGACCTAAATCAGAAAAAAACGTAGACCCGCGGTATGTCATTTTGGTGAAAATTTTGACCATTCATGAAACCTTGATTTTTCCATGAAAAATGACTCAAATGAGTGGGAAAATGCATGGGCATGGTAAATTAGGACAAATTTTGCTCAGAAATGTGAAAAAAAGCACTTTTAAATTTTTAACACAAATCAGAAAAAAACGTAGACCCGCGGTATGTCATTTTGGCAAAAATTTTGACCATTCATGAAAACTTGTTTTTTTCATGAAAAATGACTCAAATGAGTGGGAAAATGCATGGGCATGGTAAATTGGACCAAATTTTGCTCAGAAATGTGAAAAAAGCCCTTTTCAATTTTTGACCCAAATCAGAAAAAAACGTAGACCCGCGGTATGTCATTTTGGTGAAAATTTTGACCATTCATGAAACCTTGTTTTTTCCATGAAAAATGACTCAAATGAGTGGGAAAATGCATGGGCATGGTAAATTGGGACGAATTTTGCTCAGAAATGTGACAAAAGGCACTTTTCAATTTTTGACCCAAATCAGAAAAAAACGTAGACCCCGCGGTATGTCATTTTGGTGAAAATTTTGACCATTCATGAAACCTTGATTTTTCCATGAAAAATGACTCAAATGAGTGGGAAAATGCATGGGCATGGTAAATTAGGACAAATTTTGCTCAGAAATGTGAAAAAAAAGCACTTTTAAATTTTTAACACAAATCAGAAAAAAACGTAGACCCGCGGTATGTCATTTTGGCAAAAATTTTGACCATTCATGAAAACTTGTTTTTTTCATGAAAAATGACTCAAATGAGTGGGAAAATGCATGGGCATGGTAAATTGGACCAAATTTTGCTCAGAAATGTGAAAAAAGCACTTTTCAATTTTTGACCCAAATCAGAAAAAAACGTAGACCCGCGGTATGTCATTTTGGTGAAAATTTTGACCATTCATGAAACCTTGTTTTTTCCATGAAAAATGACTCAAATGAGTGGGAAAATGCATGGGCATGGTAAATTGGGACGAATTTTGCTCAGAAATGTGACAAAAGGCACTTTTCAATTTTTGACCCAAATCAGAAAAAAACGTAGACCCGCGGTATGTCATTTTGGTGAACATTTTGACCATTCATGAAACCTTGTTTTTTCCATGAAAAATGACTCAAATGAGTGGGAAAATGCATGGGCATGGTAAATTGGGACAAATTTTGCTCAGAAATGTGAAAAAAGCACTTTTAAATTTTTAACACAAATCAGAAAAAAACGTAGACCCGCGGTATGTCATTTTGGCAAAAATTTTGACCATTCATGAAAACTTGTTTTTTTCATGAAAAATGACTCAAATGAGTGGGAAAATGCATGGGCATGGTAAATTGGACCAAATTTTGCTCAGAAATGTGAAAAAAGCACTTTTAAATTTTTGACCCAAATCAGAAAAAAACGTAGACCCGCGGTATGTTATTTTGGTGAACATTTTGACCATTCATGAAACCTTGTTTTTTCCATGAAAAATGACTCAAATGAGTGGGAAAATGCATGGGCATGGTAAATTGGGACAAATTTTGCTCAGAAATGTGACAAAAAGCACTTTTAAATTTTTGACCCAAATCAGTAAAAAACGTAGACCCGCGGTATGTCATTTTGGTGAAAATTTTGACCATTCATGAAACCTTGTTTTTTCCATGAAAAATGACTCAAATGAGTGGGAAAATGCATGGGCATGGTAAATTGGACCAAATTTTGCTCAGAAATGTGACAAAAGGCACTTTTAAATTTTTGACCCAAATCAGAAAAAAACGTAGACCCGCGGTATGTCATTTTGGTGAAAATTTTGACCATTCATGAAACCTTGTTTTTTCCATGAAAAATGACTCAAATGAGTGGGAAAATTCATGGGCATGGTAAATTGGACCAAATTTTGCTCAGAAATGTGACAAAAGGCACTTTTAAATTTTTGACCCAAATCAGAAAAAAACGTAGACCCCGCGGTATGTCATTTTGGTGAAAATTTTGACCATTCATGAAACCTTGTTTTTTCCATGAAAAATGACTCAAATGAGTGGGAAAATGCATGGGCATGGTAAATTGGACCAAATTTTGCTCAGAAATGTGAAAAAAGCACTTTTCAATTTTTGACCCAAATCAGTAAAAAACGTAGACCCGCGGTATGTCATTTTGGTGAAAATTTTGACCATTCATGAAACCTTGTTTTTTCCATGAAAAATGACTCAAACGAGTGGGAAAATGCATGATCATGGAAAATTGGACCAAATTTTGCTCAGAAATGTGAAAAAAGCACTTTTCAATTTTTGACCCACATCAGAAAAAAACGTAGACCCGCGCGGTATGTCATTTTGGTGAAAATTTTGACCATTCATGAAAACTTGTTTTTTTTCATGAAAAATGACTCAAATGAGTGGGAAAATGCATGGGCATGGTAAATTGGACCAAATTTTGCTCAGAAATGTGACAAAAAGCACTTTTCAATTTTTGACCCAAATCAGAAAAAAACGTAGACCCCGCGGTATGTCATTTTGGTGAAAATTTTGACCATTCATGAAACCTTGTTTTTTCCATGAAAAATGACTCAAATGAGTGGGAAAATTCATGGGCATGGTAAATTGGATCAAATTTTGCTCAGAAATGTGAAAAAAGCACTTTTAAATTTTTGACCCAAATCAGAAAAAAATGTAGACCCGCGGTATGTCATTTTGGTGAAAATTTTGACCATTCATGAAACCTTGATTTTTCCATGAAAAATGACTCAAATGAGTGGGAAAATGCATGGGCATGGTAAATTGGGACAAATTTTGCTCAGAAATGTGAAAAAAGCACTTTTAAATTTTTAACACAAATCAGAAAAAAACGTAGACCCGCGGTATGTCATTTTGGCAAAAATTTTGACCATTCATGAAAACTTGTTTTTTTCATGAAAAATGACTCAAATGAGTGGGAAAATGCATGGGCATGGTAAATTGGACCAAATTTTGCTCAGAAATGTGAAAAAAGCACTTTTCAATTTTTGACCCAAATCAGAAAAAAACGTAGACCCGCGGTATGTCATTTTGGTGAAAATTTTGACCATTCATGAAACCTTGTTTTTTCCATGAAAAATGACTCAAATGAGTGGGAAAATGCATGGGCATGGTAAATTGGGACGAATTTTGCTCAGAAATGTGACAAAAGGCACTTTTCAATTTTTGACCCAAATCAGAAAAAAACGTAGACCCGCGGTATGTCATTTTGGTGAACATTTTGACCATTCATGAAACCTTGTTTTTTCCATGAAAAATGACTCAAATGAGTGGGAAAATGCATGGGCATGGTAAATTGGACCAATTTTTGCTCAGAAATGTGACAAAAGGCACTTTTCAATTTTTGACCCAAATCAGAAAAAAACGTAGACCCGCGGTATGTCATTTTGGTGAACATTTTGACCATTCATGAAACCTTGTTTTTTCCATGAAAAATGACTCAAATGAGTGGGAAAATGCATGGGCATGGTAAATTGGACCAAATTTTGCTCAGAAATGTGAAAAAAAGCACTTTTCAATTTTTTGACCCAAATCAGAAAAAGACCCGCGGTATGTCATTTTGGTGAAAATTTTGACCATTCATGAAACCTTGTTTTTTCCATGAAAAATGACTGAAATGAGTGGGAAATGCATGGGCATGGTAAATTGGGACAAATTTTGCTCAGAAAATGTGTCAAAAGGCACTTTTCAATTTTTGACCCAAATCAGAAAAAAACGTAGACCCGCGGTATGTCATTTTGGTGAAAATTTTGACCATTCATGAAACCTTGTTTTTTCCATGAAAAATGACTGAAATGAGTGGGAAATGCATGGGCATGGTAAATTGGGACAAATTTTGCTCAGAAAATGTGTCAAAAGGCACTTTTCAATTTTTGACCCAAATCAGAAAAAAACGTAGACCTGCGGTATGTCATTTTGGCGAAAATTTTGACCATTCATGAAAACTTGTTTTTTTCATGAAAAATGACTCAAATGAGTGGGAAAATGCATGGGCATGGTAAATTGGGACAAATTTTACTCAGAAATGTGAAAAAAAAGCACTTTTCAATTTTTGACCCAAATCAGAAAAAAAACGTAGACCCGCGGTATGTCATTTTGGTGAACATTTTGACCATTCATGAAACCTTGTTTTTTCCATGAAAAATGACTCAAATGAGTGGGAAAAAGCATTGGCATGGTAAATTGGGATATATTTTGCTCAGAAATGTGACAAAAAGCACTTTTCAATTTTTGACCAAAATCAGAAAAACACGTAGACCCGCGGTATGTCATTTTGGTGAACATTTTGACCATTCATGAAACCTTGTTTTTTCCATGAAAAATGACTCAAATGAGTGGGAAAATGCATGGGCATGGAAAATTGGACCAAATTTTGCTCAGAAATGTGAAAAAAGCACTTTTCAATTTTTGACCCAAATCAGAAAAAAATATAGACCCGCGCGGTATGTCATTTTGGTGAAAATTTTGACCATTCATGAAACCTTGTTTTTTCCATGAAAAATGACTGAAATGAGTGGGGAAATGCATGGGCATGGTAAATTGGGACAAATTTTTCTCAGAAAATGTGTCAAAAGGCACTTTTCAATTTTTGACCCAAATCAGAAAAAAACGTAGACCCGCGGTATGTCATTTTGGTGAAAATTTTGACCATTCATGAAACATTGTTTTTTCCATGAAAAATGACTTAAACGACTGGGAAAATGCACGGGCATGGTAAATTGGGACAAATTTTGCTCAGAAATGTGAAAAAAAAGCACTTTTCAATTTTTGACCCAAATCAGAAAAAAACGTAGACCCGCGGTATGTCATTTTGGTGAAAATTTTGACCATTTATGAAACCTTGTTTTTTCCATGAAAAATGACTCAAATGAGTGGGAAAATGCATGGGCATGGTAAATTGGACCAAATTTTGCTCAGAAATGTGAAAAAAGCACTTTTAAATTTTTGACACAAATCAGAAAAAAACGTAGACCCGCGGTATGTCATTTTGGTGAAAATTTTGACCATTCATGAAACCTTGTTTTTTCCATGAAAAATGACTCAAATGAGTGGGAAAATGCATGGGCATGGTAAATTGGGACAAATTTTGCTCAGAAATGTGAAAAAAGCACTTTTAAATTTTTGACCCAAATCAGAAAAAAACGTAGACCCGCGGTATGTCATTTTGGTGAAAATTTTGACCATTCATGAAACCTTGATTTTTCCATGAAAAATGACTCAAATGAGTGGGAAAATGCATGGGCATGGTAAATTGGGACAAATTTTGCTCAGAAAATGTGTCAAAAGGCACTTTTCAATTTTTGACCCAAATCAGAAAAAAACGTAGACCTGCGGTATGTCATTTTGGCGAAAATTTTGACCATTCATGAAAACTTGTTTTTTTCATGAAAAATGACTCAAATGAGTGGGAAAATGCATGGGCATGGTAAATTGGGACAAATTTTACTCAGAAATGTGAAAAAAAAGCACTTTTCAATTTTTGACCCAAATCAGAAAAAAACGTAGACCCGCGCGGTATGTCATTTTGGTGAACATTTTGACCATTCATGAAACCTTGTTTTTTCCATGAAAAATGACTCAAATGAGTGGGAAAAAGCATTGGCATGGTAAATTGGGATATATTTTGCTCAGAAATGTGACAAAAAGCACTTTTCAATTTTTGACCAAAATCAGAAAAAAACGTAGACCCGCGGTATGTCATTTTGGTGAAAATTTTGACCATTCATGAAACATTGTTTTTTCCATGAAAAATGACTTAAACGACTGGGAAAATGCACGGGCATGGTAAATTGGGACAAATTTTGCTCAGAAATGTGAAAAAAAAGCACTTTTCAATTTTTGACCCAAATCAGAAAAAAACGTAGACCCGCGGTATGTCATTTTGGTGAAAATTTTGACCATTTATGAAACCTTGTTTTTTCCATGAAAAATGACTCAAATGAGTGGGAAAATGCATGGGCATGGTAAATTGGACCAAATTTTGCTCAGAAATGTGAAAAAAGCACTTTTAAATTTTTGACACAAATCAGAAAAAAACGTAGACCCGCGGTATGTCATTTTGGTGAAAATTTTGACCATTCATGAAACCTTGTTTTTTCCATGAAAAATGACTCAAATGAGTGGGAAAATGCATGGGCATGGTAAATTGGGACAAATTTTGCTCAGAAATGTGAAAAAAGCACTTTTAAATTTTTGACCCAAATCAGAAAAAAACGTAGACCCGCGGTATGTCATTTTGGTGAAAATTTTGACCATTCATGAAACCTTGATTTTTCCATGAAAAATGACTCAAATGAGTGGGAAAATGCATGGGCATGGTAAATTGGGACAAATTTTGCTCAGAAATGTGTCAAAAGGCACTTTTCAATTTTTGACCCAAATCAGAAAAAAACGTAGACCCGCGGTATGTCATTTTGGCAAAAATTTTGACCATTCGTGAAACCTTGTTTTTTCCATGAAAAATAACTCAAATGAGTGGGAAAATGCATGGGCATGGTAAATTGGACCAAATTTTGCTCAGAAATGTGACAAAAGGCACTTTTCAATTTTTGACCCAAATCAGAAAAAAACGTAGACCCGCGGTATGTCATTTTGGTGAACATTTTGACCATTCATGAAACCTTGTTTTTTCCATGAAAAATGACTCAAATGAGTGGGAAAATGCATGGGCATGGTAAATTGGAACAAATTTTGCTCAGAAATGTGACAAAAAGCACTTTTAAATTTTTGACCCAAATCAGAAAAAAACGTAGACCCGCGGTATGTCATTTTGGTGAAAATTTTGACCTTAGAAAAAAACAAAAAAACACTCAGAAAAAAACGTTTTTTTCATTTTGGTGAAAATTTTGACCATTCATGAAACCCTGTTTTTTCCATGAAAAATGACTCAAATGAGTGGGAAAATGCATGGGCATGGTAAATTGGACCAAATTTTGCTCAGAAAATGTGTCAAAAGGCACTTTTCAATTTTTGACCCAAATCAGAAAAAAACGTAGACCCGCGGTATGTCATTTTGGTGAAAATTTTGACCATTCATGAAACCTTGTTTTTTCCATGAAAAATGACTCAAATGAGTGGGAAAATGCATGGGCATGGTAAATTGGGACAAATTTTGCTCAGAAATGTGAAAAAAAGCACTTTTCAATTTTTGACACAAATCAGAAAAAAACGTAGACCCGCGGTATGTCATTTTGGTGAAAATTTTGACCTTTCATGAAACCTTATTTTTTCCATGAAAAACGACTCAAATGAGTGGGAAAATGCATGGGCATGGTAAATTGGGACAAATTTTGCTCAGAAATGTGACAAAAGGCACTTTTCAATTTTTGACCCAAATCAGAAAAAAAACGTAGACCCGCGGTATGTCATTTTGGTGAAAATTTTGACCATTCATGAAACCTTGTTTTTTTCATGAAAAATGACTCAAATGAGTGGGAAAATGCATGGGCATGGTAAATTGGACCAAATTTTGCTCAGAAATGTGAAAAAAGCACTTTTCAATTTTTGACCCAAATCAGAAAAACACGTAGACACGCGGTATGTCATTTTGGTGAAAATTTTGACCATTCATGAAACCTTGTTTTTTCCATGAAAAATGACTCAAACGAGTGGGAAAATACATGATCATGGAAAATTGGACCAAATTTTGCTCAGAAATGTGAAAAAAGCACTTTTCAATTTTTGACCCAAATCAGAAAAAAACATAGACCCGCGCGGTATGTCATTTTGGTGAAAATTTTGACCATTCATGAAACCTTGTTTTTTCCATGAAAAATGACTGAAATGAGTGGGGAAATGCATGGGCATGGTAAATTGGGACAAATTTTTCTCAGAAAATGTGTCAAAAGGCACTTTTCAATTTTTGACCCAAATCAGAAAAAAACGTAGACCTGCGGTATGTCATTTTGGTGAAAATTTTGACCATTCATGAAACCTTGTTTTTTTCATGAAAAATGACTCAAATGAGTGGGAAAATGCATGGGCATGGTAAATTGGACCAAATTTTGCTCAGAAATGTGAAAAAAGCACTTTTCAATTTTTGACCCAAATCAGAAAAAAAACGTAGACCCGCGGTATGTCATTTTGGTGAAAATTTTGACCATTCATGAAACCTTGTTTTTTCCATGAAAAATGACTCAAACGAGTGGGAAAATGCATGATCATGGAATATTGGACCAAATTTTGCTCAGAAATGTGAAAATTCAATTCAATTCAATTCAATTCAATTTTATTTATATAGCGCTTTTTACAACAAAGGTTGTCACAAAGCCGCTTTACAGGAAAAACAGGTCCACGCCTCTTATGAGCAGCACCACAGAGATGCCAATTTTATGGTGACACAGTGGCAAGGAAAAACTCCCTTTAAGAGGAAGAAACCTTGGAAGGAACCAAGACTCAGTCCGAGGAACCCATCCTACTCGGGTTGACCCGCTCAGTACAAACAAACAACAAACAACAAACAAATAACAGAACAAAACAGTACAGAGAATTAATGTGAACTATGGCTAATATAACAGGTACTAATTTATGAATATAAGAATGTGATGGGCACAAACTATAGAGCTATGGCTAATACAGAAACAGATACTGAGTGTGTTAATGGTAATCAGTGCAGGGTTGCAGAGCCGGAGAACAACACAGCGGGCAGTGGAGAGCCAGGCTGGGAACATCAGGAACAGGGCATCTCCATACATGTAAAAGAGATAGATAGAGAAAACAGAAAGGGAAGGAAGAGAGAAAAAAAAAGCAGGAGTTAGAAGGGTTGTGAAATAATTCTGATGAATAGAAGGACAGGGCTGATTCCTGAAAGCTGGAACCACAGACGGACACATCCAGGAAGACCGGCCGGCCAGGCGTCTCACCAGGCTTTCTCATGTGAGAAAGATAGAGATAGAGAACAGAGAGGGGAGGGAAGAAAAAGGGGTTAGAATGGTTTTATAAAACTCTGCTGGAGTGGGATGGGCACTGGTAGCAGCAGCTCAGGACATGGGGAGAGAAAGAGAAAGCAGATGATTAGGACAGGGTTTATATTTGCTGGATAAGCTGTAAGAGGAAGAAAATTGTAATGAGACATTACTCAAAAGCTTGAGCAAATAGAAATGTTTTGAGTCTAGATTTAAAGATTGAGAGTGTGTCTGAGTCCCGTATATTAATAGGGAGGCTATTCCAAAGTTGGGGAGCTTTATAAAAGAACGCTCTTCCTCCTGCATAGTTTTTTCTAATGCGCGGGACTAATAACAGGCCAGCGTCTTGGGAGCGGAGTGAACGCGGCGGATTGTAAGGAGTAAGGAGTTCCTGTAGATAATGCGGGGCCAGACCATTAAGGGATTTATACGTCAGGAGAAGTATTTTATAATCTATACGAAATCTAACAGGTAGCCAATGTAGGGATGAAAGAATAGGTGTAATGTGATCGAACTTTCTAGCTCTGGTAAGCACTCTTGCGGCTGCATTCTGAACTAGCTGGAGTTTATGGAGTAATTTATGTGGACTTCCAGCCAACAACGCGTTGCAGTAGTCCAGCCTGGAGGTTATGAATGCATGTACCAGCTTCTCAGCATCTTCCAGAGAGAGTATACTGCGGATTTTAGCTATATTTCTTAAGTGGAAGAATGCAATTTTGACTATGCTACATATGTGAGCATCAAACGAAAGAATTGGGTCAAAGATGACCCCAAGGTTTCTCACAGTTTTACCAGGTATAATTAAATGACCGTCTATGTCTACAGTATTAACATTTATGTTTTTATCAATATTAGGACCTAATAGAAGGACCTCAGTTTTATCAGAATTAAGTAAGAGAAAGTTGTGTGTCATCCAATTTTTAATGTCTTTAATACAGTCTGTTATTTGATTTATACAGAGCTCCTCGTTGGGTTTAGCAGATATGTAAAGTTGCGCGTCATCAGCATAGCAGTGAAAGTTAATACCATGCCTACGGATAATTTTACCCAGTGGTAGCATATAAAGAGTAAAGAGTAATGGACCCAGTATTGATCCTTGAGGGACACCATATTTTACTCTAGACTGATAAGAGCATTCGTTATTTAAGTGAACACACTGGAATCGATCTCTCAGATAAGATCTGAACCAGGTGAGGGCTGATCCTTTAATTCCTATAAGATTTTCTAACCTATCAAGTAGAATAGCGTGATCTATGGTGTCAAAGGCAGCACTTAGATCTAGCAGTACAAGGATGGCATTACTGCCCCTATCAAGAGCTGAAAGTAAATCATTAGTTACTCTAAGTAGAGTTGTTTCAGTACTATGGTTTTGTCTAAATCCAGATTGAAAAACCTCATGCATACTATTACTTTGTAGATACAAGCGCAGCTGGTTAAACACAATTTTTTCTAGGATTTTGGCTATAAAGGAAAGATTAGAAATTGGTCTATAATTAGCAAGCTCGCGGGGGTCCAGATTTGGCTTTTTGATAATGGGCTTAATGACCGCCAATTTAAGAGAATTGGGTACGTAGCCCATGCTAAGGGATGAATTTACTATTTCTAGTAATGATTTTCCCACCTTTGGCAGTGCCTGTTTCAATAATTGTGTGGGTACTGGATCTAATATACATGATGTTGATTTTGATGAGTTAATTACACTAAGTAAATCTTTTTCTGTAACCGGGCTGAAACACTCTAGGTGTGTCTCAGAGCTGGAGCAGCATTCATCGATATCTATAAGTAAATTTTGGGGGTGATACTGAATTTTTTGTCTAATGCTATTAATTTTATCATCAAAGAACTTCATGAAATCATTACTATTAATGTCGACAGGGATAACGGAGCTAGTTTGTTTTTGACTGCCGGTGAGTTTAGCCACAGTAGTGAAAAGGAATCTAGGATTGTCTCTATTTTTCTCAATAAGCGATGAAATATACTGGGATTTTGTTTTAATTAGGGCTTTTTTGTAGTCTGTGAGACTATGCTGCCATGCTAGCCGGAAACATTCTAGTTTTGTGTGTCGCCATTTACGTTCAAAGTTACGAGCGGTTTGTTTTAATGTACGTGTGTGGTCATTATACCACGGTGCTAGCTTTTTATCCCTGATTTGTTTTATTTTTGTCGGCGCTACGCGGTCAAGGTTAGAGCGGAGCACAGTTTGTAGATTTTCTGTTTTGTGCTCGAGATCATGCTCATAGGACGGAAGGGAGATGGTTAAGTCGGGGAGTTTATTTACAAATTCATTAGCAATTGCGGTTGTTATTTTACGCTTGCTGATATAGCGGGGCGGGAGGAGGATATTTTGATTAAAAACTATTTCAAACATAATTAGATAATGATCGGATATTGAGTCATGTTGAGAAAGAGTAACTATATTCTCAGCCTCAATACCCAGTGTCAAAACTAAGTCTAATGTATGACTACATCGGTGAGTGGGGCCAATTACATTTTGTTTAAAGCCTAGAGCATCTAAAACTGATTTAAATGCAATTTTTAGTGGATCCTGGTCCTTTTCAAAGTGGATATTAAAGTCTCCAACAATTATGATCTTATCAGAAAGAAGAATTACTGCTGCTAGAAAGTCAGCAAATTCACTAATAAAATTTGAGTATGGTCCAGGAGGACGATACAGTGTTATAAGCAGAAACGAATGCTGCGTTTTGGAAGCAGGAGACGGGCCTGCTACAACCCCTGGCAAAAAGTATGGAATCACCAGTCTTGGATGAGCACTTCTTCAGACATTTTATTCTGTAAAACAAACTCTGATCAAAAACATGATACAAAAATAAGGTCATTCCAAAGTGCAACTTGTTGGCTTTCAGGAACACTCAAAGAAATGAAGAAAAAACATTGTGGAAGTCAGTGAATGTTACTTTTATTGACCAACCACAGGGAAAAAAATATGGAATCACTCAATTCTGAGGAAAAAAGTATGGAATCATGAAAAACAGATAAACAAAAGATGATTCAAAATACATCACTAGTATTTAGTTGCACCACCTTTGGCTTTTATAACGGCTTTCAGTCTCTGAGGCATGGACTTGATGAGTGACAAACAGTTTTCTGCATCAATTTGGTGCCAACTCTCTTTGATAGCAGTTGCCAGATCAGCTTTGCAGGTCGGAGCCTTCTTGTGGACCATTTTTTTTCAATTTCCACCACAGGTTTTCAATTGGGTTGAGATCTGGACTATTTGCAGGCCATGACATCAACTGAATGTGTCTTTCTCCAAGGAATGCCTTCACTGTTTTTGCCCTATGGCACGATGCATTGTCATCTTGGAAAATTATTTCATTATCTCCAAACATCTGTTCAATTGAAGGGATGAGAAAACTGTCCAAAATGTCAATGTAAACTTGTGCATTGATAGAAGAATTAACCACAGTCATCTCCCCAGTGCCTTTGCCTGACATGCAGCCCCATATCATCAAGGACTGTGGAAATTTGGTTGTTTTCTTCAGGCAGGCCTATTCATAAATCTCACTGGAACGGCACCAAACAAAAGTTCCAGCATCATCACCTTGTCCAATGCAGATTCTTGACTCATCACTGAAGATAACTTTCATACAGTCATCCACAGTCCATGATTGCCTCTCCTTAGCCCACTGCAGTCTTGTTCTTTTATGTTTAGGTGTCAATGATGGTTTTCTTTTAGCTTTCCTGTATTGAAATCCCATTTCCTTTAGGCGATTTCTTACGGTTCGGTCACATACATTGGCTCCATTTATGCTTCATCTGTTTAGTTGTACTTTTTCGGTTTTCAAGACAAATGGCCTTAAGTTGCTTGTCTTGACGCTTTGATGTCTTTCTTGGTCTACCAGTACGCTTGGCTTTAACAACCATTCCATGCTGTTTGTATTTAGTCCATATCTTGGATACAGCTGACTGTGAACAGCCCACATCTTTAGCAACCATGCGTGAAGAGTTACCTTCTTCAAGAAGTTTCACAATCCTCTCTTTTGTTTCAAGAGACATTTCTCTTGTTGGAGCCATGGTTCTTGCCACTCTAATTCGTCCAGCAGCCCTCCAAGGTGTCATGACTGCAGGTGTTTTTAACTGCAGACTAACGAGCAGATCTAATCTGAGGCAGGTGTCCATTTAGGGAAAGGAAATTGACTGGGTGTGTCCTTATTTTCTACCTTCAATTTGAGTGATTCCATACTTTTTTCCTCAGAATTGAGTGATTCCATATTTTTTTCCCTGTGGTTGGTCAATAAAAGTAACATTCACTGACTTCCACAATGTTTTTTCTTCATTTCTTTGAGTGTTCCTGAAAGCCAACAAGTTGTACTTTGGAATGACCTTATTTTTGTATCATGTTTTTGATCAGAGTTTGTTTTACAGAATGAAATGTCTGAAGGAGTGCTCATCCAAGACTGGTGATTCCATACTTTTTGCCAGGGGTTGTACTTTAAGACTAAGAACTTCAAACGACTTAGCATCCAATTGTGAGTTTTGAGATATACCTAACATTGAGTCATAGATTGTGGCAACACCACCGCCACGACCAGAGCTGCGTGGGTAACTGAAATAGCTAAAACCTGGGGGGGTAGACTCATTTAAAGCGATATATTCATCAGGTTTAATCCAGGTTTCACACAGACATAGTGCATTAAGGTGATTATCAGTAATAATATCATTAACAATAACTGATTTTGGTGCTAGCGATCTTATATTTAATAGCCCTAGTTTCATACGGACGCTGCTGGTACTCTGAGAGACGGATGCTGTCGTTTTAATTTTAATAAGATTATTAAAACAGATTTTCTGAGTTTTTCGGTTTCGAGCGACACGGGGGACAGACATAGTCTCAATCCTACAAGGTAAAAATGCACTTGTATCTGAAAAAGGCACATAATTAAAACTCACAGCCTTATGCACAGGAAAGTGGCAAGATAACTCATTAGAACAATGTATATTACTAAACTGCCCATTACTTAGACCACTAACCTGGCCGGTATGACTGGTTAGGGCCAGTCAGTCCCGGCGTAGCACCGCCTCAATGTTACCAGAGAGGACGGTGGATCGCAGGCGGCTGGGGTGAAGCCCGTCTCGGTGGAAGAGGGCTGGACGTTCCCGAAAACTCTCCCAGTTGTCCACGTAGCCAACTCCACTAGCAGAGCACCAGTCCCGCAGCCAGCAGTGGAGAGCGTAGAGGCGGCTGAACGGCTGGCTCCCGCGGCGGTAGGTGGGCATCGGACCAGAGATGAGGAGGCGGGCGCGGGTCAGTCTGCGAGCGGTGTCCAGAAGAGTGCGAAAGTGCTCCTTCAGGACCTCACTGCGCCGGGCGGACGTGTCGTTGGTACCCACATGCAGGATGACGGTGCCGGGGTCCCCGCGATGCCGAAGCACCGTAGGAAGCCGCCGGGCGACGTCCAGGACCCGAGCTCCTGGAAAACACGACACTGCAGCATTACTCTTAGCGTTAGACACCTTTAAATGCCTAACAATGGAATCTCCGACAATGAGGGTACTGCCCTTATCTGTTTTCCTCGGGGCTGGGGGAGATGAAGGAGACGACGGCGACGAGCTGAGGACCTCAAACCGGTTTGCGGAGGCAAAATCCGGCTGAGAAGGTAGGGGGGAAACCCGCTTTCCTCGGCCGCGCTGCCGCTCCCAGGCCCCTCCCGGAGCGGGGGTGAAGCAAACGACCGCCGGGGTCCGCCGCGCCGGCATCACCGGGTTGGAGACGGCCGCGAAGGCGGCGTCGCGGGATTCCTCCAGCCTAGTCCTCTGCCTGTGGAGCTCCGACTGCCTCTCGAGCAGGCGGTGGATCTGCTGATCCAGACGGACGAGCTCCTCGCTGAGTGTCAGGAGAGCACGATCCTCCGCACACGCCATTACCTCGAAGTAAGCACAAAACACACAAAAAAAACGGCAAAAATCGATAAATAACACAAAAATAATGGCTACCTGAGAGATTTTATAAGTTTAGGAAGGTTATAAGACGGTTAAAAGTTAATAAGTAGTAGAAAACGTAAACAAATAGCTAAAACAGAGAGGAGCTAAACAAACAGCAAGCAGGTACGCAGACCGGAAGTTGCGTCACTCACCGCGTCACTGGAGTTAAACTGGAAAAAAGCACTTTTCAATTTTTGACCCAAATCAGAAAAAAACGTAGACCGCGGTATGTCATTTTGGTGAAAATTTTGACCATTCATGAAAACTTGTTTTTTCCATGAAAAATGACTCAAATGAGTGGGAAAATGCATGGGCATGGTAAATTGGACCAAATTTTGCTCAGAAATGTGAAAAAAGCACTTTTCAATTTTTGACCCAAATCAGAAAAAAACGTAGACCCGCGGTATGTCATTTTGGTGAAAATTTTGACCATTCATGAAACCTTGTTTTTTCCATGAAAAATGACTCAAATGAGTGGGAAAATGCATGGGCATGGTCAATTGGACCAAATTTTGCTCAGAAATGTGAAAAAAGCACTTTTAAATTTTTGACACAAATCAGAAAAAAACGTAGACCCGCGGTATGTCATTTTGGTGAAAATTTTGACCATTCATGAAAACTTGTTTTTTCCATGAAAAATGACTCAAATGAGTGGGAAAATGCATGGGCATGGTAAATTGGGACAAATTTTGCTCAGAAATGTGACAAAAAGCACTTTTCAATTTTTGACCCAAATCAGAAAAAAACGTAGACCCACGGTATGTCATTTTGGTGAAAATTTTGACCATTCATGAAACCTTGTTTTTTCCATGAAAAATGACTCAAATGAGTGGGAAAATGCATGGGCATGGTAAATTGGGACAAATTTTGCTCAGAAATGTGTCAAAAGGCACCTTTCAATTTTTGACCCAAATCAGAAAAAAACGTAGACCCGCGGTATGTCATTTTGGTGAAAATTTTGACCATTCATGAAACCTTGTTTTTTCCATGAAAAATGACTCAAATGAGTGGGAAAATGCATGGGCATGGTAAATTGGACCAAATTTTGCTAAGAAATGTGAAAAAAGCACTTTTAAATTTTTGACACAAATCAGAAAAAAAACGTAGACCCGCGGTATGTCATTTTGGCGAAAATTTTGACCATTCATGAAACCTTGTTTTTTCCATGAAAAATGACTCAAATGAGTGGGAAAATGCATGGGCATGGTAAATTGGACCAAATTTTGCTCAGAAATGTGAAAAAAGCACTTTTAAATTTTTGACACGAATCAGAAAAAAACGTAGACCCGCGGTATGTCATTTTGGCGAAAATTTTGACCATTCATGAAACCTTGTTTTTTCCATGAAAAATGACTCAAATGAGTGGAAAAATGCATGGGCATGGTAAATTGGACCAAATTTTGCTCAGAAATGTGAAAAAAGCACTTTTAAATTTTTGACAAAAATCAGAAAAAAACGTAGACCCGCGGTATGTCATTTTGGCGAGAATTTTAACCATTCATGAGAACATGTTTTTTTCCATGAAAAATGACTCAAATGAGTGGGAAAATGCATGGGTATGGTAAATTAGACCAAATTTTGCTCAGAAATGTGAAAAAAGCACTTTCCAATTTTTGACCCAAATCAGAAAAAAACGTAGACCCGCGGTATGTCATTTTGGTGAATATTTTGACCATTCATGAAACCTTGTTTTTTCCATGAAAAATGACTCAAATGAGTGGGGAAATGCATGGGCATGGTAAATTGGGACAAATTTTGCTCAGAAATGTGTCAAAAGGCACTTTTCAAATTTTGATCCAAATCAGAAAAAAACGTAGACCCGCGGTATGTCATTTTGGCAAAAATTTTGACCATTCATGATAACTTGTTTTTTTCATGAAAAATGACTCAAATGAGTGGGAAAATGCATGGGCATGGTAAATTGGAACAAATTTTGCTCAGAAATGTGACAAAAAGCACTTTTCAATTTTTGACCCAAATCAGAAAAACTTAATTTTGGTGAAAATTTTGACCATTCATGAAACCTTGTTTTTTCCATGAAAAATGACTCAAACGAGTGGGAAAATGCATGATCATGGAAAATTGGACCAAATTTTGCTCAGAAATGTGAAAAAAGCACTTTTAATTTTTGACACAAATCAGAAACAAACGTAGACCCGCGGTATGTCATTTTGGCGAAAATTTTGACCATTCATGAAAACTTGTTTTTTTCCATGAAAAATGACTCAAATGAGTGGGAAAATGCATGGGCATGGTAAATTGGACCAAATTTTGCTCAGAAATGTGAAAAAAGCACTTTTCAATTTTTGACACAAATCAGAAAAAAACGTAGACCCGCGGTATGTCATTTTGGTGAAAATTTTGACCATTCATGAAACCTTGTTTTTTCCATGAAAAATGACTCAAATGAGTGGGAAAATGCATGGGCATGGTAAATTGGACCAAATTTTGCTCAGAAATGTGAAAAAAGCACTTTTAAATTTTTGACACAAATCAGAAAAAAACGTAGACCCGCGGTATGTCATTTTGGTGAAAATTTTGACCATTCATGAAACCTTGTTTTTTCCATGAAAAATTACTCAAATGAGTGGGAAAATGCACGGGCATGGTAAATTGGACCAAATTTTGCTCAGAAATGTGAAAAAAGCACTTTTAAATTTTTGACCCAAATCAGAAAAAAACGTAGACCCACGGTATGTCATTTTGTTGAAAATTTTGACCATTCATGAAACCTTGTTTTTTCCATGAAAAATGACTCAAATGAGTGGGAAAATGCATGGGCATGGTAAATTGGGACAAATTTTGCTCAGAAATGTGTCAAAAGGCACCTTTCAATTTTTGAACCAAATCAGAAAAAAACGTAGACCCGCGGTATGTCATTTTGGTGAAAATTTTGACCATTCATGAAACATTGTTTTTTCCATGAAAAATGACTTAAACGAGTGGGAAAATGCACGGGCATGGTAAATTGGGACAAATTTTGCTCAGAAATGTGAAAAAAAGCACTTTTCAATTTTTGACCCAAATCAGAAAAAAACGTAGACCCGCGGTATGTCATTTTGGTGAAAATTTTGACCATTCATGAAACCTTGTTTTTTCCATGAAAAATGACTCAAATGAGTGGGAAAATGCATGGGCATGGTAAATTGGACCAAATTTTGCTCAGAAATGTGAAAAAAGCACTTTTAAATTTTTGACACAAATCAGAAAAAAACGTAGACCCGCGGTATGTCATTTTGGCGAAAATTTTGACCATTCATGAAACCTTGTTTTTTCCATGAAAAATGACTCAAATGAGTGGGAAAATGCATGGGCATGGTAAATTGGACCAAATTTTGCTCAGAAATGTGAAAAAAGCACTTTTAAATTTTTGACACAAATCAGAAAAAAACGTAGACCCGCGGTATGTCATTTTGGCGAAAATTTTGACCATTCATGAAACCTTGTTTTTTCCATGAAAAATGACTCAAATGAGTGGAAAAATGCATGGGCATGGTAAATTGGACCAAATTTTGCTCAGAAATGTGAAAAAAGCACTTTTAAATTTTTGACAAAAATCAGAAAAAAACGTAGACCCGCGGTATGTCATTTTGGCGAGAATTTTGACCATTCATGAAAACATGTTTTTTTCCATGAAAAATGACTCAAATGAGTGGGAAAATGCATGGGTATGGTAAATTGGACCAAATTTTGCTCAGAAATTTGAAAAAAGCACTTTTAAATTTTTGACCCAAATCAGAAAAAAACGTAGACCCGCGGTATGTCATTTTGGTGAATATTTTGACCATTCATGAAACCTTGTTTTTTCCATGAAAAATGACTCAAATGAGTGGGGAAATGCATGGGCATGGTAAATTGGGACAAATTTTGCTCAGAAATGTGTCAAAAGGCACTTTTCAATTTTTGATCCAAAATAAGAAAAAAACGTAGACCCGCGGTATGTCATTTTGGCAAAAATTTTGACCATTCATGATAACTTGTTTTTTTCATGAAAAATGACTCAAATGAGTGGGAAAATGCATGGGCATGGTAAATTGGAACAAATTTTGCTCAGAAATGTGACAAAAAGCACTTTTCAATTTTTGACCCAAATCAGAAAAACTTGTAGACCCGCGGTATGTCATTTTGGTGAAAATTTTGACCATTCATGAAACCTTGTTTTTTCCATGAAAAATAACTCAAATGAGTGGGGAAATGCATGGGCATGGTAAATTGGACCAAATTTTGCTCAGAAATGTGAAAAAAGCACTTTTAAGTTTTTGACACAAATCAGAAAAAAACGTAGACCCGCGGAATGTCATTTTGGCGAAAATTTTGACCATTCATGAAACCTTGTTTTTTCCATGAAAAATGACTCAAAAGAGTGGGAAAATGCATGGGCATGGTAAATTGGACCAAATTTTGCTCAGAAATGTGAAAAAAAGCACTTTTCAATTTTTTGACCCAAATCAGAAAAAGACCCGCGGTATGTCATTTTGGCGAAAATTTTGACCATTCATGAAAACTTGTTTTTTCCATGAAAAATTACTCAAATGAGTGGGAAAATGCATGGGCATGGTAAATTGGACCAAATTTTGCTCAGAAATGTGAAAAAAGCACTTTTAAATTTTTGACCCAAATCAGAAAAAAAACGTAGACCCGCGGTATGTCATTTTGGCGAAAATTTTGACCATTCATGAAACCTTGTTTTTTCCATGAAAAATGACTCAAATGAGTGGGAAAATGCATGGGCATGGTAAATTGGACCAAATTTTGCTCAGAAATGTGAAAAAAGCACTTTTAAATTTTTGACACAAATCAGAAAAAAACGTAGACCCGCGGTATGTCATTTTGGTGAAAATTTTGACCATTCATGAAACCTTGTTTTTTCCATGAAAAATGACTCAAATGAGTGGAAAAATGCATGGGCATGGTAAATTGAACCAAATTTTGCTCAGAAATGTGAAAAAAGCACTTTCCAATTTTTGACCCAAATCAGAAAAAAACGTAGACCCGCGGTATGTCATTTTGGTGAATATTTTGACCATTCATGAAACCTTGTTTTTTCCATGAAAAATGACTCAAATGAGTGGGGAAATGCATGGGCATGGTAAATTGGGACAAATTTTGCTCAGAAATGTGTCAAAAGGCACTTTTCAAATTTTGATCCAAATCAGAAAAAAACGTAGACCCGCGGTATGTCATTTTGTTGAAAATTTTGACCATTCATGAAACCTTGTTTTTTCCATGAAAAATGACTCAAATGAGTGGGAAAATGCATGGGCATGGTAAATTGGACCAAATTTTGCTGAGAAATGTGAAAAAAGCATTTTTAAATTTTTGACACAAATCAGAAAAAAACTTAGACCCGCGGTATGTCATTTTGGTGAAAATTTTGACCATTCATGAAACCTTGTTTTTTCCATGAAAAATAACTCAAATGAGTGGGGAAATGCATGGGCATGGTAAATTGGACCAAATTTTGCTCAGAAATGTGAAAAAAGCACTTTTAAATTTTTGACACAAATCAGAAAAAAACGTAGACCCGCGGAATGTCATTTTGGCGAAAATTTTGACCATTCATGAAACCTTGTTTTTTCCATGAAAAATGACTCAAAAGAGTGGGAAAATGCATGGGCATGGTAAATTGGACCAAATTTTGCTCAGAAATGTGAAAAAAAGCACTTTTCAATTTTTTGACCCAAATCAGAAAAAGACCCGCGGTATGTCATTTTGGTGAAAATTTTGACCATTCATGAAAACTTGTTTTTTCCATGAAAAATAACTCAAATGAGTGGGGAAATGCATGGGCATGGTAAATTGGACCAAATTTTGCTCAGAAATGTGAAAAAAGCACTTTTAAATTTTTGACACAAATCAGAAAAAAACGTAGACCCGCGGAATGTCATTTTGGCGAAAATTTTGACCATTCATGAAACCTTGTTTTGTCCATGAAAAATGACTCAAAAGAGTGGGAAAATGCATGGGCATGGTAAATTGGACCAAATTTTGCTCAGAAATGTGAAAAAAAGCACTTTTCAATTTTTTGACCCAAATCAGAAAAAGACCCGCGGTATGTCATTTTGGCGAAAATTTTGACCATTCATGAAACCTTGTTTTTTCCATGAAAAATGACTCAAATGAGTGGGAAAATGCATGGGCATGGTAAATTGGACCAAATTTTGCTCAGAAATGTGAAAAAAGCACTTTTAAATTTTTGACACAAATCAGAAAAAAACGTAGACCCGCGGTATGTCATTTTGGTGAAAATTTTGACCATTCATGAAACCTTGTTTTTTCCATGAAAAATGACTCAAATGAGTGGAAAAATGCATGGGCATGGTAAATTGAACCAAATTTTGCTCAGAAATGTGAAAAAAGCACTTTCCAATTTTTGACCCAAATCAGAAAAAAACGTAGACCCGCGGTATGTCATTTTGGTGAATATTTTGACCATTCATGAAACCTTGTTTTTTCCATGAAAAATGACTCAAATGAGTGGGGAAATGCATGGGCATGGTAAATTGGGACAAATTTTGCTCAGAAATGTGTCAAAAGGCACTTTTCAAATTTTGATCCAAATCAGAAAAAAACGTAGACCCGCGGTATGTCATTTTGTTGAAAATTTTGACCATTCATGAAACCTTGTTTTTTCCATGAAAAATGACTCAAATGAGTGGGAAAATGCATGGGCATGGTAAATTGGACCAAATTTTGCTCAGAAATGTGAAAAAAAGCATTTTTAAATTTTTGACACAAATCAGAAAAAAACTTAGACCCGCGGTATGTCATTTTGGTGAAAATTTTGACCATTCATGAAACCTTGTTTTTTCCATGAAAAATAACTCAAATGAGTGGGGAAATGCATGGGCATGGTAAATTGGACCAAATTTTGCTCAGAAATGTGAAAAAAGCACTTTTAAATTTTTGACACAAATCAGAAAAACACGTAGACCCGCAGTATGTCATTTTGGCGAAAATTTTGACCATTCATGAAACCTTGTTTTTTCCATGAAAAATGACTCAAAAGAGTGGGAAAATGCATGGGCATGGTAAATTGGACCAAATTTTGCTCAGAAATGTGAAAAAAAGCACTTTTCAATTTTTTGACCCAAATCAGAAAAAGACCCGCGGTATGTCATTTTGGTGAAAATTTTGACCATTCATGAAAACTTGTTTTTTCCATGAAAAATGACTCAAATGAGTGGGAAAATGCATGGGCATGGTAAATTGGACCAAATTTTGCTCAGAAATGTGAAAAAAGCACTTTTAAATTTTTGACACAAATCAGAAAAAAACGTAGACCCGCGGTATGTCATTTTGGTGAAAATTTTGACCATTCATGAAACCTTGTTTTTTCCATGAAAAATGACTCAAATGAGTGGAAAAATGCATGGGCATGGTAAATTGAACCAAATTTTGCTCAGAAATGTGAAAAAAGCACTTTCCAATTTTTGACCCAAATCAGAAAAAAACGTAGACCCGCGGTATGTCATTTTGGTGAATATTTTGACCATTCATGAAACCTTGTTTTTTCCATGAAAAATGACTCAAATGAGTCGGAAAATGCATGGGCATGGTAAATTGGACCAAATTTTGCTCAGAAATGTGAAAAAAGCACTTTTAAATTTTTGACACAAATCAGAAAAAAACGTAGACCCGCGGTATGTCATTTTGGTGAAAATTTTGACCGTTCATGAAACCTTGTTTTTTCCATGAAAAATTACTCAAATGAGTGGGAAAATGCATGGGCATGGTAAATTGGACCAAATTTTGCTCAGAAATGTGAAAAAAGCACTTTTAAATTTTTGACACAAATCAGAAAAAAACGTAGACCCGCGGTATGTCATTTTGGCGAAAATTTTGACCATTCATGAAACCTTGTTTTTTCCATGAAAAATGACTCAAATGAGTGGAAAAATGCATGGGCATGGTAAATTGGACCAAATTTTGCTCAGAAATGTGAAAAAAGCACTTTTAAATTTTTGACAAAAATCAGAAAAAAACGTAGACCCGCGGTATGTCATTTTGGCGAGAATTTTGACCATTCATGAAAACATGTTTTTTTCCATGAAAAATGACTCAAATGAGTGGGAAAATGCATGGGTATGGTAAATTGGACCAAATTTTGCTCAGAAATGTGAAAAAAACACTTTCCAATTTTTGACCCAAATCAGAAAAAAACGTAGACCCGCGGTATGTCATTTTGGTGAATATTTTGACCATTCATGAAACCTTGTTTTTTCCATGAAAAATGACTCAAATGAGTGGGGAAATGCATGGGCATGGTAAATTAGGACAAATTTTGCTCAGAAATGTGTCAAAAGGCACTTTTCAATTTTTGATCCAAAATAAGAAAAAAACGTAGACCCGCGGTATGTCATTTTGGCAAAAATTTTGACCTTTCATGATAACTTGTTTTTTTCATGAAAAATGACTCAAATGAGTGGGAAAATGCATGGGCATGGTAAATTGGAACAAATTTTGCTCAGAAATGTGACAAAAAGCACTTTTCAATTTTTGACCCAAATCAGAAAAACTTGTAGACCCGCGGTATGTCATTTTGGTGAAAATTTTGACCATTCATGAAACCTTGTTTTTTCCATGAAAAATAACTCAAATGAGTGGGGAAATGCATGGGCATGGTAAATTGGACCAAATTTTGCTCAGAAATGTGAAAAAAGCACTTTTAAATTTTTGACACAAATCAGAAAAAAACGTAGACCCGCGGAATGTCATTTTGGCGAAAATTTTGACCATTCATGAAACCTTGTTTTTTCCATGAAAAATGACTCAAAAGAGTGGGAAAATGCATGGGCATGGTAAATTGGACCAAATTTTGCTCAGAAATGTGAAAAAAAGCACTTCAATTTTTTGACCCAAATTAGAAAAAGACCCGCGGTATGTCATTTTGGTGAAAATTTTGACCATTCATGAAAACTTGTTTTTTCCATGAAAAATTACTCAAATGAGTGGGAAAATGCATGGGCATGGTAAATTGGACCAAATTTTGCTCAGAAATGTGAAAAAAGCACTTTTAAATTTTTGACACAAATCAGAAAAAAACGTAGACCCGCGGTATGTCATTTTGTTGAAAATTTTGACCATTCATGAAACCTTGTTTTTTCCATGAAAAATGACTCAAATGAGTGGGAAAATGCATGGGCATGGTAAATTGGACCAAATTTTGCTCAGAAATGTGAAAAAAGCATTTTTAAATTTTTGACACAAATCAGAAAAAAACTTAGACCCGCGGTATGTCATTTTGGTGAAAATTTTGACCATTCATGAAACCTTGTTTTTTCCATGAAAAATAACTCAAATGAGTGGGGAAATGCATGGGCATGGTAAATTGGACCAAATTTTGCTCAGAAATGTGAAAAAAGCACTTTTAAATTTTTGACCCAAATCAGAAAAAAACGTAGACCCGCGGTATGTCATTTTGGTGAACATTTTGACCATTCATGAAACCTTGTTTTTTCCATGAAAAATGACTCAAATGAGTGGGAAAATGCATGGGCATGGTAAATTGGACCAAATTTTGCTCAGAAATGTGACAAAAGGCACTTTTCAATTTTTGACCCAAATCAGAAAAAAACGTAGACCCGCGGTATGTCATTTTGGTGAACATTTTGACCATTCATGAAACCTTGTTTTTTCCATGAAAAATGACTCAAATGAGTGGGAAAATGCATGGGCATGGTAAATTGGACCAAATTTTGCTCAGAAATGTGACAAAAGGCACTTTTCAATTTTTGACCCAAATCAGAAAAAAACGTAGACCCGCGGTATGTCATTTTGGTGAACATTTTGACCATTCATGAAACCTTGTTTTTTCCATGAAAAATGACTCAAATGAGTGGGAAAATGCATGGGCATGGTAAATTGGACCAAATTTTGCTCAGAAATGTGAAAAAAGCACTTTTCAATTTTTGACCCAAATCAGAAAAAAACGTAGACCCGCGGTATGTCATTTTGGTGAAAATTTTGACCATTCATGAAACCTTGTTTTTTCCATGAAAAATGACTCAAATGAGTGGGAAAATGCATGGGCATGGTAAATTGGAACAAATTTTGCTCAGAAATGTGACAAAAAGCACTTTTAAATTTTTTACCCAAATCAGAAAAAAACGTAGACCCCGCGGTATGTCATTTTGGTGAAAATTTTGACCTTTCATAAAACCTTGTTTTTTTCCATGAAAAATGACTGAAATCAGTGGGAAAATTCATGGGCATGGAAAATTGGACCAAATTTTGCTCAGAAATGTGAAAAAAAGCACTTTTCAATTTTTTGACCCAAATCAGAAAAAGACCCGCGGTATGTCATTTTGGTGAAAATTTTGACCATTCATGAAACCTTGTTTTTTCCATGAAAAATGACTGAAATGAGTGGGAAATGCATGGGCATGGTAAATTGGGACAAATTTTGCTCAGAAAATGTGTCAAAAGGCACTTTTCAATTTTTGACCCAAATCAGAAAAAAACGTAGACCCGCGGTATGTCATTTTGGTGAAAATTTTGACCATTCATGAAACCTTGTTTTTTCCATGAAAAATGACTGAAATGAGTGGGAAATGCATGGGCATGGTAAATTGGGACAAATTTTGCTCAGAAAATGTGTCAAAAGGCACTTTTCAATTTTTGACCCAAATCAGAAAAAAACGTAGACCCGCGGTATGTCATTTTGGTGAACATTTTGACCATTCATGAAACCTTGTTTTTTCCATGAAAAATGACTCAAATGAGTGGGAAAAAGCATTGGCATGGTAAATTGGGATATATTTTGCTCAGAAATGTGACAAAAAGCACTTTTCAATTTTTGACCAAAATCAGAAAAACACGTAGACCCGCGGTATGTCATTTTGGTGAACATTTTGACCATTCATGAAACCTTGTTTTTTCCATGAAAAATGACTCAAATGAGTGGGAAAATGCATGGGCATGGAAAATTGGACCAAATTTTGCTCAGAAATGTGAAAAAAGCACTTTTCAATTTTTGACCCAAATCAGAAAAAAATATAGACCCGCGCGGTATGTCATTTTGGTGAAAATTTTGACCATTCATGAAACCTTGTTTTTTCCATGAAAAATGACTGAAATGAGTGGGGAAATGCATGGGCATGGTAAATTGGGACAAATTTTACTCAGAAATGTGAAAAAAAAGCACTTTTCAATTTTTGACCCAAATCAGAAAAAAAACGTAGACCCGCGGTATGTCATTTTGGTGAACATTTTGACCATTCATGAAACCTTGTTTTTTCCATGAAAAATGACTCAAATGAGTGGGAAAAAGCATTGGCATGGTAAATTGGGATATATTTTGCTCAGAAATGTGACAAAAAGCACTTTTCAATTTTTGACCAAAATCAGAAAAACACGTAGACCCGCGGTATGTCATTTTGGTGAACATTTTGACCATTCATGAAACCTTGTTTTTTCCATGAAAAATGACTCAAATGAGTGGGAAAATGCATGGGCATGGAAAATTGGACCAAATTTTGCTCAGAAATGTGAAAAAAGCACTTTTCAATTTTTGACCCAAATCAGAAAAAAATATAGACCCGCGCGGTATGTCATTTTGGTGAAAATTTTGACCATTCATGAAACCTTGTTTTTTCCATGAAAAATGACTGAAATGAGTGGGGAAATGCATGGGCATGGTAAATTGGGACAAATTTTTCTCAGAAAATGTGTCAAAAGGCACTTTTCAATTTTTGACCCAAATCAGAAAAAAACGTAGACCCGCGGTATGTCATTTTGGTGAAAATTTTGACCATTCATGAAACATTGTTTTTTCCATGAAAAATGACTTAAACGACTGGGAAAATGCACGGGCATGGTAAATTGGGACAAATTTTGCTCAGAAATGTGAAAAAAAAGCACTTTTCAATTTTTGACCCAAATCAGAAAAAAACGTAGACCCGCGGTATGTCATTTTGGTGAAAATTTTGACCATTTATGAAACCTTGTTTTTTCCATGAAAAATGACTCAAATGAGTGGGAAAATGCATGGGCATGGTAAATTGGACCAAATTTTGCTCAGAAATGTGAAAAAAGCACTTTTAAATTTTTGACACAAATCAGAAAAAAACGTAGACCCGCGGTATGTCATTTTGGTGAAAATTTTGACCATTCATGAAACCTTGTTTTTTCCATGAAAAATGACTCAAATGAGTGGGAAAATGCATGGGCATGGTAAATTGGGACAAATTTTGCTCAGAAATGTGAAAAAAGCACTTTTAAATTTTTGACCCAAATCAGAAAAAAACGTAGACCCGCGGTATGTCATTTTGGTGAAAATTTTGACCATTCATGAAACCTTGATTTTTCCATGAAAAATGACTCAAATGAGTGGGAAAATGCATGGGCATGGTAAATTGGGACAAATTTTGCTCAGAAAATGTGTCAAAAGGCACTTTTCAATTTTTGACCCAAATCAGAAAAAAACGTAGACCCGCGGTATGTCATTTTGGCGAAAATTTTGACCATTCATGAAAACTTGTTTTTTTCATGAAAAATGACTCAAATGAGTGGGAAAATGCATGGGCATGGTAAATTGGGACAAATTTTACTCAGAAATGTGAAAAAAAGCACTTTTCAATTTTTGACCCAAATCAGAAAAAAACGTAGACCCGCGGTATGTCATTTTGGTGAACATTTTGACCATTCATGAAACCTTGTTTTTTCCATGAAAAATGACTCAAATGAGTGGGAAAAAGCATTGGCATGGTAAATTGGGATATATTTTGCTCAGAAATGTGACAAAAAGCACTTTTCAATTTTTGACCAAAATCAGAAAAACACGTAGACCCGCGGTATGTCATTTTGGTGAACATTTTGACCATTCATGAAACCTTGTTTTTT